>NW_025953971.1:0-220991 GCF_022497035.1 Daldinia vernicosa | reverse complement strand
ATTTTATTATTTAATATTTTTTATATTATTAAAATATAACACTTTTATATTAATATAATTTTATTAATTATAATTTATTAAAGTTTTTAATATAATAAAATAAATTTATTTAATTAATTAAATTAAATAATATAATTTATATTATTAAAAAAACTTTTAATAATATAATTTATAATAAATTATAATATTATTAACTTAAAAATGTTATAAAATATATTTATTATATTTATTAATTTATATAATAATTATAATAATTAAATTTATAAAAAAAAATTTAATATTATAATAATAATAATATTATTAATAATAAAAGAATAATAAGTAAATTTATATATTTAATAATAAAATAATTATATATATATTTAAATAATATTATAAAGTTTAATATTTAATAATTATTAATAATAATAAAAGATAAATACGTATTTATAAACGATTAATAATACCATTATTTATTTTAATAATAATAAAAAAACAACTTTAAATAATAATAAAATTAAAGTTAAATAATTACATTATACAATTAAAATCACATATATAAAATTATTTTTTTATAACTTATTTTTTTAATAAACTTTTTTTTTTTACATTAATTATAATAATATAAAAAAATTTTAATACGTAATTTATATTAATTAAATAACTTTATTTAATATATTACTTTTTATTATAAAAATCTTAATACCGTTATATTATATATTATATTATTAATTATATTATTTTATATATTATTTTATATTATTTAATAAAATATTAATTATATTAAAAATAATAATTAAAAAAGATTTTATTAAATTAATAAAACTAATTAAATTAACCGTTTTTATTACCGCCGTTATTTTAATCGCCGTTATTATTTTAATTAAATTTATTACGTTTATTACGTTAATTATTTTAACGATTATAATTAAATTATTAAGTTTAATTATTAAAATTATTATTAAATTATTTATTACTTTAATTAATTATATTATATTTACTATTAACGTAATTTTAAACACTTTAATAAAATGTTTTAACGTAATTAAAAAATTAATTTAAAAATAAAAAAATTAAACTTAATAAAAATATTAAATTAAAGATTATTAAAAAATTTAATAATAATTTCGTTTTTAAATTAATAATAATTTTAATATAATTATCATTAATATTATTATTAATAATAAGAATAATTTTAACATAATTATCATTAATATTATTATTAATAATAATAATAAATTATTATTTATAAAAATCTTTATTTAATTATTATTAATTTATAAAAATATATTTTTTTTATTATAATTATAAAAAATTTTTATAAAATATTATTTAATAAAAAATCATTATTTAATTAAATTATTATTATTAATTATTAATTACATAACTTTTTTTATAACTTTATTCGTAAATTTAAAATTATTATATAAATTAATAAAATTACTTTTTATTATAAACTCGTGTAAACGTTATTACGTGTTTATAAATTTACACGTGAAAATTTATTAAAAACATTTAATATTTTATTAATTTTTTATTATTTATTCATAAATTATTTATTAATTATTTATTAATTATTTATTATTTTTTTATTATTTTTTTATTAATTTTACATAATAATTTTTAAAAGTTTTAACGTAAAAAATGTTTTTAACGGATTATAATTAAAATTTATATTTTTAATCGCATTTAAGTTAATATTAATTTAAGTCACGTGTAATTTAAACCGTAATTTTTATTATTTTTTATTTAAATTATAATATAAATTATATAAAATTTAAATTAAAATTCGTAAAGTTATTTAAAAAAAAGTGTAAAAAGTAATTTTAAATTGTTTAAAATTATACCTCGTATATTACGCACGTAATAAATAACACATTACGTAATTAATATTACTTTTAAAAAAACTTTAAAATAATTATTATAATTAAAATTTATATTTTTAATTACATTTAAATTAATTTTAATTTAAATCACGTATATTTTAAATTATATTTATTATTATTTTTTTATTTAAATTACGGTATAAATTATATAAAAATTAAATTAAAATTTATAAAATTATTAAAATAAATATTAAAAAAAATATAAAAAACGATTTTAAGTTACGCGGTATATATTTTATTTTATTACACGGGTAATAATAAACATATTATATAATTAATGTTATTTTTAAAAAAAAAACTTTAAAATAATTATTATAATTAAAATTTATATTTTTAATTACATTAAAATTAATATTATTTCGAATTACGTATATTTTAAACCGTAATTTTATTAATTTTTTTTTATTTAAATTACGGTGTAAATTATGTAAAATTTAAATTAAAATTTATAAAGTTATTTAAATAAACGTTAAAAAAAGTAAAAAAAAATAAAGTACGTACTTCGTTTTATAATATATTTAATAATAGGCATATTACGTAATTAATGTTACTTTTAAATAAAAGGTAATTTTATTAACTTGTATAATAACTTTAAATTTACGAATAAATTAAATAAACCGATTAATTTAATTAATTAAATTTTTAATATAACCGTTTTATTTTATTACGTTAAAAGTCATAAGCGTTTAACACGTGTTTTATACGTGTTTTATACCCGTAACCTTTATATAATTTAACGGGTAATTATATAAGTTAAATAACTTATAAACTTTTTAATTATATATAACTTTTTTAACTATATATAACCTTTTTTAACCACGGTTTAAATCCTCGACTTTATATTTTTTTTTTTTACGCATTATTATATAAATAAAAGTACGTTTTTATTACTTATTATATAAACGGGGTAAGTTTTATTAACCTTTTATTTATTATTATAACTTTTAATTATAATAACGTTAAATTAAAAACTTTATAATTAATTACGTAATTATAATAAATTATATAATTATAATTATAATTAATTTAATTGTTAAAATTACATAAATAACTTTTATTAAAATTTTAATTAAAATTTATTTTATTTTAAAATATACTTAATTAATATATAAAAAAATAATTAAAATACTTTTATTTTTAATAATTCTTATTAATTTATTTAAATTAAATAAAAAAGTAATATAAGTTTTTAACGAAAAAAAATACAATATAATAACTTTTTATAAATTTAAAACATAATTTTAAGTTTATAATTAAATTAAATAATTGATTTAATTAATTAAATGTTTAAATAATTACTTTATTTTATTACGTTAAAAGTTATAAATGTTTAATATATACTTTACATTAATAATATTAAATATATAATAAAATTTTAATAAAAATATAATATATTTATTTTTACGTAAAATAAGTTAATATATTATTATTTATTTAATTTATATTAAAATTAATAATATTTTTTAACAAATATATAATTTTATTTTAGTATATTTTAAAATTATTTATTTAATTAAATTATATATATTTATATTTAATTAAATTTAAATTAATAAAAAAATTAATTTATTTATAATTAAATTTAATATATATTTATAATTTTATATATTTAATTAAAATAATATAAAAGTTAAAGTTATTAATTTAATTAATTATATTAATTTAATTATTAATTTTATTATTTTATAAATTATTAAAATAATATAATAAATGCGTATTATTATTAAATTATAAATTATTAAAATTATTAAAATTATTAAAATTATTAAAAAAGTTTTAAAAATTATTATTAATAATTTTATATATTTTATAATTACTTTTATAAACTTTATAATTTATAAAAATTAAATATAATATTAAGTTTTATTAATATTAATATTAAAAATAAAAGTATTATATATTATTATATATATTATTATTATTAAAACGGTTATATTAACGTTATTATAAAAGTTACCATTTATTAATTTATTATATTTAATTGATTTTATTAATTTTAAATTAACGTAGTTAAATTAATAATAATAATTTTTTATTAATTAACTTTTATTTTACATTTTTATTAACATTATATAAATTTTATATTTAAAGTTAAAATTTTATTATATAATAATATTTAAAGGTTATTATAATTAATTTATTTTAAAAATTAATTACGAGGTTTTAAAATTATATTAAATTTGTATTTTTCGGGGTTAATATAAACGATTTTATTTAAATTTTATTATAATATTTTAAAAAATAAACTATTAAAATGTATTTTTTATCGTTTATAACTTTAAAATAATTTAAGATTTTAAATCTTTAAATCCTTTATTTTATTATCGTTTAAATTTAAAATATTGTTAAAATAAAACCATTAATATTTATTAATATTAATTATTTTAAAAGTTTAAAAGTTATTTAAATTTTAACGATTTTTTTTAATATATAATAAATTAAAAAAAACGTGTTTATAAAGTAAATTTTATTACTTTATAAATAAACTTTTATAAGTTAATTAAAAAATACCGTTATTACATTAAATTAAATAATTTTTATAAATTAATTTATATTACCGTTATATTTATTTTAAAACCTTAAAAAATATATAATATAATACATTATAAAATATTTTTATTTAATAATATTTAAAAAAGATTTTAAAATTTAATTTATTAAAACTTTAACTTATATAAAATTTTATAATTTATATAAGTTTTATATATTAAAATATATAATATATTATTTTAAATATTTATATATTATTTTAAATTAATTAATAAATAAAGAGCAACACTAGTTGCGCAGTGTGCTGTTTAATGGGTGCGCAGTATGCGGGGTATGGTCCCGGGTAGGTTAAAATCGTTTCCCGCATCCCTTTTAATATTTACCTTAATAACTTTACGAATCCTGGTCCGATCTTTATATAATTTATACCATAATTTAAATAAGAAAATGACGAAAATTACGATCCAGGGTGCACGTGATTCGGGCCAGTATTGACCCGGATGCAGCTGAAAGTATGAATTTTAGCTATAGTGGCTGTTTTAAGGCTCCTTTTAGTGGCTTTTATCCC
The DNA here is from genome assembly GCF_022497035.1 of Daldinia vernicosa. NCBI lineage: Eukaryota > Fungi > Ascomycota > Sordariomycetes > Xylariales > Hypoxylaceae > Daldinia > Daldinia vernicosa. The sequence goes on along the minus strand of NW_025953971.1, from coordinate 216,068 downwards.
CTATAATCCCAACACCTTTCATCTTTAATAACTTTACCAATATAGCCCCGATAAATTTCGAAAAGGTCTTAATATTTAAATAACTAAATAAGCAATATTATAAAGCAAATCCGAGATTTTTAGCGATTTATTTCGTAAAGATACAGCTGTTTCTATATAATAAGCTAAAATAAACTAGTAAAAAAGTCATTTTATATATATAAATCTTTACCGTTCAAATATCTCAGCCAATTCGAGGCCGAATCACGTGCACCTTGGACCGTAATTTTCGTCATTTTCTTATCTAAATTACGATATAATTTATTAATGATTCGGATGGGAATTTGTAAAGTTATTAAGGTAAACGTTAAAAAGGGGTGGGAAAAAGCCGGGTACGTACCCCTTGGATACCCCGCATACTGCGCAAGCAGCAATGGGCATACTGCGCAACTAGTGTTGCTTTAAATAAAGCTTAAAAATTACAAATATTTTAAAGGAAATTAAAGGAAAAAATAAAAGATTTTAAAAAATAATGAAAAAATATATTTATACATACAACCGTTTTTTTAAATAAAAAAATAATAAAGTAATAAAAACTTTATTTTAATATATAAAACTTATAATTAATTAATTATTTATTAAATATTATTAGATTTTTTAATGTTAAAAATAAAAAAAAACATATTATTTACATATTTAACGTTAATATTTTTTTTAATAAAATTTATATAATTTAAAATATTTCTTTTATATTTACATAAGTAATAACTTTTTAAACTTTTATAAAACTTTTTTAAATATTAAATTATTTTTTAATATTAAAAATTAATTTTTAAAATTATAAAAGTTAAGTTTTAACTTTAATATTTACGATATTTCCATTGGTTTTTAAATTATTTTTAACTTTTTTAAAGTTTTTAAAACTTTTAATAACTTTTTTAACTTTATTATTAATAAGTTTTTTATATAAAAAAAGATTTAAATTAAATTAATCATTATTTAAAACAATTTTATCGTTAATAACACGTTTTTTATTAACTTTAAATAATAAATCATTTATTATTATTATTAATTTAATTTATTTTTTTATAATATAATAAATAATATTTTTTATAATATATTACATATATAATTATTATAATAATAATATAAACGTTAAATTTATAATTTTTTTAAATACCTTTAAAAAATTATTAAAAATAATAATAAGTTTTTAAATTTTATATTATATACGTAATTTATTTAAACATTTTAATTACTACGTAAAATTAACTTTAACTTTATTTAAAATAAAATTAAAAATAATATAAAAGTTAATATATAATGATGTAATACTTGTAATATTTAATAATAATATATTAAATCGATTAATTTATAATTTATAAATTAATATAAAAAATAAAATAAAAATATTAACATTATTTTATATATATTATTAAATAATAAAACTTTAAAATTATATTATTATAAATTAATATATCATTTAAAAATTTAAAATATATGTATTATTTAATTAATTATTAAATTTTTATCGATTTTATAATTAATATCGTAAGTTTTTTTATATTATTATAACTTTTTTATTAATAATTAAATATTTATAAATTTTTTTTATAATTTATTATAAAGTTTTTATTTAATATTTAAAATATTTTATATTATAATTATAATATTTTCGTTATAAATTTTTATATATAATTATTTATTATTTTTATTTAAATTAAAAAAGTTATTAAAATTAACTTTAAACTTAAATTTTATATAAAATTTTAAATTATTAAATTTAAAATTATTTTTCGATAAATAATATACGATTTAATAATTAATTAAAAACTTAATTTTTAATAATTATAATATAATTATTTTAAAATTATAATTTTTTTTTAAAATTATTAATATTTAATGTTAATTTTAATAAAATGTAATTTATAATTATAAATATTATTTTAATAATAATTAATTAAATAATATTTTTTTTATAATATAAAATTATAATTTTATATAAACATTTATATTTAATTAATTTTTATTAATAATAATTATTATTATAATTTTTTTATTATTTTAATTAATTATATTTAAATTAATAATAATAAATAAAACTTTCGTTATTAAATATACCATTTATAACTTTTATTTTTACATTTTTTATAATATATATATAAAATTTTTATTATTTAATAATATTTTAAAAAACGTTATACGTTTTTTTAAATAAATTAAAAAATAATTATAAATCATATAAAAATAATAACGTTTTTCTTTTTAAAGTTTTTTTTAAAAATTTTTTTAAAGTTTATTTATAATTAAAAATTAAAGATTTAATTAATTAAAAAATTTAAATAATTTAAAATTAAAAAAATTAAATTAATAATATTAATATAAAATTTTATAAAAGTTTTAATAAATAATATAATTATAATAAATTTTAAAAAAATTATCGATTTTAATTAAATAAATAATATTATTTTTATTATTTATATATTATTATTTTAAAAATTTATAATAACTTTAAAATAAATATATATAATTTTTAATTAAATAAATAATTTTAAAATATAATAAAATAAAATTATATATTTATTAAAAAATAATATTAATTTTAATATAAATTAAATAAATAATAATATATTAATTTATTTTACATAAAAATAAATATATTATATTTTTATTAAACTTTTATTATATATTTAACATTATTAATTTTATACGCGTTTTACACTTATAATTTTTTATAATTTAACGGGTAATTATATAAGTTATTTTAACATTAAATAAAAAATAATAATAATTATATATATATAATATATATTATATTTTTAAATATAAACTATTTTTAAATGTTAAAAAAAAACGTAAAGTTTATTAAATTTATATACATTAATGTTAAAAGTTAATTAATATTTTTTAAATAATATAATTAATACGTCGTTTTTATATTATAAATTATTTAATTAATAAACGGTTTATAATAACTCGTACGTTTTTTACATTTTTTACGTTATTTATATTTTTACACCGTTTTTATTTTAAACGGCTTTTATTAATAAACGGTACGTATATCGTTTAAAATAAATATATATATATATATATATAAAATAAAAAATATATTTTTATACATTTTTATATAAAAATTCATTTATAAATTTTTTTTAATTAATAATAATTATAATTATAATTATAAGTTATAAGTTATAATTAATTTAATTAAAAAGTTACATATTTTTTAAATAAATTATAAAATATATATTATATATTATAAATATACGTATAAATTTAAAACAATATTAATTACGTAATATGTTTATTATTAAGTGCGTAATATACGGGGTATAAAGTAATACGTACCCGAAGATTATTTATTTTTTTTTTATACATACTTTAATAACTTTATAAATCTTAATTTAAATCTTATATAATTTATATTATAATTTAAATTAAAAAATGACGAAAATTACGGTTTAAAATACACGCGATTCGGCTTAAAACTAGTAAAAATATTAAAGATATCTTTATTTATATATATAAAATGATGTTTTTAATGGTTTTTATTAACGTATTTTATAAATATAACCGCATTTCAATTAAATAAATAGTTAAAAATCAGGGATTTTCGTTATAAATTTAAACAATTAATTATTTATATTTTACCATTTTTCTTAAATTTATAGAACCAATATTTATAAAGTTATTAAGGTTAAAAGGTGTTAAGATTATAAAAGATAAAAGTTATTAAAAAAAGCTTTAAAATAATTATTATAATTAAAATTTATATTTTCAGCCGTATCCGGGTTAATATTGGTCCGAATTACATGTACCTTAAACTGTAATTTTACTGATTTTCTTATATAAATTATAATATAAATTATATAAGATCCGAAGTAATATTCGTAAAGTTATTAAAGATTAAATGCGGAAAGCGATTTTAAGTTATCGGGTACGTACCGCGTATATTACGCATGCAGTAATAAGCATACTACGTAATTAATGTTACTTTAAATTTATAATTATAAAATATAACTTAATTTATATATTTAAAATTATATAATAATATTTTATACGTATTATTTAATATAAAAAACTATTTAAATTAAAAATAATGTAAAAAATGTAAAAAGTGTAAAAACCGTTTATTAATTAAAATTATATTAATACGGTTTATTTTAATTTAACGTTTTAAATATTTAAAACGTTTAAATTATAAATAATAATATTATTATTTAAATATTTAAATTATTTAATTTTTTAAACGTAAAAATTAAAAGTTATTTATTAAATTAAATAAAATAAATATAATTTAATTTAATAAATAATATATATATAATTATTATTATTTTTTTATAACGTTAAAATATATAATAAACTTTTTAATTATATATAATTTTTTTAATTATATATAACTTTTTTTAATTATATATAACTTTTTTTAATTATATAATTTTAAAATTAAATTTATAATTTAAATTTTTAATTTTATAATTTTTTTTTATATATTATTACGTAAATAAAAACATATTATATTTTTATTTATTTTATAAATAAATTAAATTTTACGATTTAATTTTATTAAATTGTTTTATTAACTTTTTATTAATATTATTATAATTAAAAATTATAAAAGTTTAATTTTATTATATTACGTTAATAACTTTTATTAAAATTTTAATTAAATTTATTTTATTTTAAAATATATTTAATTAAATTTTAATAAAAATTTATTTTATTATAAAATATATTTAATTAATATATATAAAATTAATAAAAACATTTTTATTTTTAATAATTTTTATTTTTTTATTTAATTTAATTAAAAAAGAAAAGCGGGTTAAACTTTTATAAAAAAAAAATGCAAAATAATAATCCTTCGTAAACTTAAAGCATAATTTTAAAAAATTTTTATATACGAGTTTACAAGCACGTGAAAACGCTTCCGCGAGCTTACAAGTGCATGCGTTTTCGTAAATTTTATATAATTAAAAATCTTGTTATATGGCTTATGTAACCGCTTAACGCGGCGAGGCTAAGCGGCTTTACGGGATTTAACCAATCGTTTAGCTTAATCGTAAACTTGAGGCTATTGTGCAAACCAACGGGGTTGCCTTTTGTATTATATTATTTTTATATTACAGGTTAAACTCATTCATTATTAGTCTCTTACTGCCTTTTTCTTTTCTTAATTCATCAAGCGTTTTGGACATGTTTTGCAAAGCTAACTTGACATCTCGAAGGCAAGCGTCTCCATCCTCTTCAAGACGCTGTAATCGTTTTTCGATTTGTTCCTCCGTATGCTCCTCATGCAAACTCTGCGGATCTTCTCTCTCCTCTGTATCTTTGGCCTTGGCAACGCCGAGCATCTTCTCGACTAACCTGGATATCTCCTCTTCTCTGGCTAGCTTTGCCTTCTCTAACCGTTCCTTTGTTCTTGTAACCCGCCACGCTTTGTCATTCACCTTTTCTTGGTCGGGCTCATGGTATATTGCCGCTTCCGACTTGAGCATCGGCTTCCCGGCTACGCGTGATTGGATTCGCCGCGTGATTTCCGTAGGGTGACTATTTCGTTTGGGCGAGGCACTGCTGGGCGAAGTCGGTGGTGTTAGCACACCTGTTAAAGTATGACGGTTGAATTTATCTATAGCTAATTTGGCGTGCTCGTTATGGCCGGTTATAACGCTCTTGTGGACCATTATTGGCATATGCTTCTGACGCGGTTGCGATATAATTTTCAGCTTATTGAATGGGGGGCGCGAAAATGGAACTGATGCTGCCGGTGCTGATTGAGGGTTTAGATTAGCCACGACCATAACTGGCGTTATGGTAATGTCATTGGTAGTCATTGGTATAATCAAATCATTAGCAGGGGCTATCTCCGTTGTCATGATACGAGAAAGGTTCCAGTTGTTTTCTGGAATCACTGTGGCTAATGGAGGCAAATCACTTTCCATAGTCCCTATGGGGGTAGTTTGTGCCACCCCGCTCTCTTTGGAGACTGATTGATCCTCACGTGTCCGGGATGGCGACCTCGATGGTAACCTCGGTGTAGTAGGAGAATTACCGAGGAACCGCCCGAGGATAGGAGAGTCTTTCGAATTATCGGCATTGCGGATCGGTGGTATAGTTGAGTCAAAGATAGTTGCATCATAGCAGGTAGAGGTTGATGTTGGCTTGCTCGGAACAGTCTTATTTGAGCCTTGTTGGAAGCATTTCGGTGTCAGATTTCGTTTGTCTGGATCCTTCTCTTCGTACGGTGAGGGTAAAGTAAGACTGATAGTTGGAACCGTATGAGTAGGATGTTGACTTATTGCTCTTTCTGACGTTGAGAATGGTTTATCTACATTAGGCATAAGATCTCTGGGGCTGCTGATCGCAATCCCTATTGGGAGATTATATGGTTCATTCGTGCTAAGTAACCCGTGAGGTAAGCTCGACACTGCCTTTATATTGTTTCTGAGGAATTGCCTCCCATCTTCATTCGCCGCGACAGTGTGTGAATCGTGACCCACTCGCGTGGAAGATGCAGCTGAGGAAGCCCTGGGTCTAAGGCGACCCATTGCTAGCGACCTGCCCGTTTCGCCTAAGGTTGCTGACCTTGAGCTTCTAGTCACGGTGGTATTTATCACAAGTCTATCTGGTTTAGAAGAGACGTGAGAAATTTCACCGGGGTCACTACGTCGATGGGGCAGTGCCGTGCGCTGTATTATTAGCCCATCTAGTGAAGCCGTAAGTACTCCGTTGGAGCTCGTTGCGCGCTTACTCGACGAACGAGGTCGTACCATCGGGGGAGAGGTAATACTCGACTGATAGCGTGCCATAGAGCCAACACATGCATCTGCGGTAGACGGTCTTGAGGTTGTAGGCGGGATGGGGAAGTTCATCGCTGCTAACATATTGGGAAATCCTGGCGATTCGGGCAGCAACTGATCTTGCGAGGCTGCTAAGCTGGGCCGAGTGAGATCCTTCGTATTGATCTCTAAACGCCGCTTCGCGCCAGGCAAGGTTTCATGGCCCATCGTAAGTGGATGTGTCCCAGCTATTCTTGACGAGGCTGTCTCTGATCGCTCAGATTGACAGCCAGGCGCTTGTCGTAGAGGCGCGCTGGGTGAAGAATGCGATCTTAGTCGAGAAGAGTGACCATGCTGCGCCGTTTCCCCCGAAAGTAGATGGCGGGGAATATATGAGAGCGGATGCCCCTGTGGCTTTGCTTTCGGCTCATTCCTTGGTGAGCTATCAACAGTTTGGAACATGCTCGAAGTTGATCGGGAGCGAGATAACATTGAAATCTTCAATTCTCGATCCACCAACATAGTAGGCGCGTTCACCTTCATGAGTTAGGTTCGGAGGGAGCCGGTTATGCCAATTAAATCCCACACGTGGTCATCTCGATTATGAGATTCACGATCCACTGACAACACGAAACCTACACTTGTTTGTAGGCAAAAAATGAAGGACTTGGACACTTGGTGCAGGTTTGGAGGAGGCCGTCCCTTAATAAATAAATAGCAGAGGTGGCATCGTCCTTCGACGGAGCCAACAAAGTTTGGAATATCATCAAAGAGCGGAAGGTGGAAATAACTAAGCAGCTAAGTCGTCTCGGAACTTCCTACAGGATCCCAGACGCGCATCGGCTTGTACTGATTGGGATATAGGTAGATTCTATTTACGGTGTACTTAGCTAACTAGCTAAGTCATATGTATAATGTATATTAGATATATTAGATAATCATCCTCGGCTCATAAGATGTATGTATGGAAGGAAGTATTCAAGGTACATTGTACTTGGATTTTTACGGCGGTGATAACACGAGGATGCATTTAAAAGGTAACATTCTAAAAAACAGTATGTTGATCTTACAGGGATTAGGTAGTACCCATGCTTTTTTCCCCCTTGGGTTCTGGGATGCAACTTGTCCATATCGAAAGTACCAGGTAGGCTGGTAGGTAGGTTAGGTAGGTACTTATGGCTCCTACCCCACAGCGCCAGTCTGTCCTTAAGCTTTACGGTTGACAATACTTGATTCATACTACATAGAAATATCATTGATACCGCACACCGAACACACACCGCGACCCTAGTGAAGGAAATTCCCTCTCAATCTCGAAGCCCGCCTTGGCTTTGCAAACTGCATTGCGCTGCACTTAGGACATCACACAAACAGACATTCCACCATCAGCAATTGCTGTAGGTGTATTGATACTCGACGTCCAACGAGCTTAGCGGGCTATCGCGAGCGCACCGACGGTATGGATTACGAAGCTTTAAAAGAACAATGGAGCGAGGTGGAAGATCGTGACGGTGTCCGACTGAGTTGGAATGTTTTTCCCAGCTCTCGAATGGTAACTTGGCCCTCCAGCTGTTTTGGCTGCATTTTCGTGAGCGCATGTGTTCTGAAGTTTTGCATAGGAAGCATCTCGCCTCGTCGTCCCCATCGGTGCTCTCTACACTCCCCTGAAAGAGAAGCCAGATACACCCTTACTACAATTCGAGCCCGTGACGTGTAAACAACCCTGTCGCTCTGTCTTGAACCCCTTCTGGTCAGTGTTCCTCGAAATCCCGCCATGGTTTCGAGTCGCATAGCTAATGGTACCCAGTCAAGTCGACGTTAGGGCACGTCTTTGGATCTGCCCATTCTGCCTTTCGAGGAACCCTCTTCCTCCTCATTACAAGGACATCACGCCCAACGCCATCCCCCCCGAGCTGCACCCATCGAACACAACGATCGAGTATCGGCTCTCACGACCAGCACCCAGCCCGCCTATTTTCCTCTATGTTGTCGATACGTGTCAAGAGGATGATAGTCTGTCGGCTTTGAAGGAGTCGCTCATCATGAGTTTGAGCCTCCTCCCCGAGAACGCCTTGGTTGGCCTGATTACTTATGGAACAATGGTGCGCCTATCTCATCCCTAATATTGGGGCAATTTTTATTGCTGACACCCGAGTTCCCAGGCCCAAGTTCACGAGATCGGGTATACCGAGTGCGCCAAGTCATACGTCTTTCGTGGTAGCAAAGATTATTCTGCCAAACAAGTTCAGGAGATGTTAGGTCTGCTTGCTCCGAGTCTCCGCCCTGGCATGCCACAGCAGCAGCCTGGTCGACCTATGTTGCCCATGGGGCCAGCCACTAGATTTTTGTTACCAGTTCAGCAGTGTGAGTTTCAACTTACTAAGATCCTCGAACAATTGCAGAAGGATCCTTGGCCTGTCGCTAGTGATAGGAGAAATCTTCGATGTTCTGGTGTTGCGCTTAGCGTTGCTGTTGGCCTGCTCGAGTCTTCATTCCAAAACGCTGGTGGTAGGATTATGCTCTTCGCCGGCGGTCCTGCGACTGAAGGCCCAGGAATGGTCGTTGGCCCCGAATTGAGAGAACCAATTCGCTCACACCACGATATTGATCGTGACAATATCAAATATTATAAGAAAGCACTTAAGGTTGGTGTTATTCTCATTTGTATACATTCGGGCTTGCTTGGTGGCTAACCCCTTTAGTTCTACGACAATCTTGCGAAGCGGACTGCTCACAATGGTCACATAATAGACATATTCGCCGGCTGCTTAGATCAAGTAGGATTGCTTGAGATGAAAGGCTTGTGTAACTCGACAGGCGGTCATATGATCCTCACTGATAGCTTCACATCATCTATGTTTAAGCAGTCGTTTATTCGGGTCTTCGAGAAGGATGGGGATGATAATTTATTAATGGGCTTTAATGCTGTTCTCGAAGTTTTGACGACTAAGGAGTTGAAGGTTACCGGCTTGATTGGACACGCCGTGTCATTGAACAAGAAGTCAACTTCGGTTGGAGAGACCGAGTGTGGTATTGGCAACACGTGCTCGTGGAAGATGTGTGGCATTGATCCCAATGCTAGTTACGGCGTCTACTTCGAAATTGCAAGCCAAGGCGGCCCAACACAACACCAGCAGGGCCAGCAGAAGGGTATGATGCAGTTCTTGACGTATTACCAGCATTCTTCTGGGCAGTTTCACCTACGCGTAACTACTATTGCCAGGAACTTGAGCGGCCCAGCCGGAGATCCCGCTATCGCACAATCCTTCGACCAAGAAGCGGCCGCGGTACTTATGTCGAGAATTGCCGTTTTCAAGGCAGAGGTTGATGACGGTCCCGATGTTCTCCGATGGGTGGACCGGATGCTTATTCGGTTATGCTCACGTTTTGCCGACTACAGGAAAGACGACCCTTCCTCGTTTAGGTTGGAGAAGAACTTCACTCTCTACCCTCAGTTTATGTTTCACCTCCGGCGAAGCCAGTTCCTACAGGTCTTCAACAACTCCCCCGACGAGACAGCCTTTTATCGCCACGTGCTGAATCACGAAGATGTGAGCAATTCTCTCATCATGATACAACCAACTCTCGATTCGTATACCTTCGACCAGGATGGAGGACAGCCTGTCTTGTTAGACTCGACTTCTATCCAGCCTACACATATTTTATTGCTGGATACGTTCTTCCACATCCTCATCTTTCACGGAGAAACTATTGCAGAATGGAAGAAAGCGGGGTATCAAGACCAAGAAGGTTATGAGAATTTCGCTACACTTCTGGAACAACCAAAAGAAGATGCAAGAGTAAGTGCGAAGATGATTATTCCGATGGAGCATGATGTTAATATTAATTCCTTGAACAGGACCTTATTGCAGACCGTTTCCCGCTTCCTCGGTTTATTGTATGCGATGCTGGTGGCTCTCAAGCGCGATTTTTACTGTCAAAGCTTAACCCATCGACGACACACACCACAGGGGCATACGGCGGTGTTGGTGCACAGACTGCGCAGACAATCTTCACTGATGATGTATCGCTGCAAACCTTCATGGATCATTTGATGAAGTTAGTAATCCAGTACTCCCAAATCAACTTTCAAGACTAACAATATAACAGGTTGGCTGTGAGCGGGACGAATTAATTGTGTAGTAAAACCCAACCCCTTAGACGAGGAGTTTATGATGCTTGTGCTACATAGCTTATTGGGCCTAACAGCTGCTCCGTCATGATTGTTTCTCCAAACTCCGTCCATGATGAGTTTCACGAGCTCGCTTGTCTTAAGTGTTAGCATTATAGTATACTAATTCTTAAAAAAAAATACCGAAGTTGGCTCGGAGCGACTCATGTACTCAGTATTATTGTAGACAGCAGTCAGTTCATGCGTCAATAAACCGTATCTCCTCGTTGATATGTACAGTATGTGTCATTTTTCTCTTAACCCTTCCTGTCTTTAAAGCTTCCACCTCGTTGGTACCCGGGTAGGCGATTACATGGTCTTCCCCGTATCGGTTTAATGCGATGCGAGACTTCTATTACCTACGTCTACAAAACAAGGTAGCAAATACATTTTATCCTTATGTAATCGAAATCTTTTTTTCGGAGTTAACTAATTAAGGTTGAATCCACGAAGCGAAGGTGCATGCTACACCTTATCTTTTAGCCCAATCAATTCTCAATTTGCTCACCTGGCCCCACCTATTATTTCCTCTCACTTTCCTAGGGCTGCTGCGTGGTCTAGCTTGTCGCGGGTACGAAATACAAACCCCACTGTCTAGGGCTTCTCTAGCCCACAACTGAATTTCCTCAAGACCACTTTCTCAACTTCCACCCTCCTGTTTGCAAGCGCTGCTCACGAGGCTCACAACATCTTACGCAGAAAGTCTCCCTAGGATTTTTATTGGCAAACTCGTGAGACTTTAAACTTGAGCGAAGATGCGTAAGTCAATGAATCCGCCCCCGTTCAGTTTTACAGCGCAAGCTAACTTATAGAATATAGCTCCCAAGATTGATCCTAATGAGGTGAAGGTCATGTACGTTGAAATACAGATAAAAAACATCAATCCGATTTCAATTTCTCCAGGGACAGGAAATTGCGATTGCTCCGAATTCGAGGCTGACAGATAGTTCTATAGCCACCTTCGAGCGACCGGTGGAGAGGTCGGTGCCTCATCGGCACTTGCCCCCAAGATTGGTCCCCTTGGTCTATCGCCCAAGAAGGTCGGAGAAGACATTGCCAAGGCGACTGGCGACTGGGTAAGTGTTTGATTAATGTGGCGCGAAGTCAATGTGCTAGGCTGACAGTGTTTTGATTAATAGAAAGGCCTACGAGTCACCGTAAAGCTCACAATCCAGAACCGTCAAGCCGCCGTCTCCGTCGTCCCCACAGCATCGTCCCTCATCATCAAGGCATTGAAGGAGCCCCCCCGTGACAGGAAGAAGGAAAAGAACATCAAGCACTCCAAGAGCGTACCTCTCGACGACATCATCGAGATCGCCCGAACAATGCGATTCAAGTCCTTCTCCAAGAACCTGAAAGGATCTGTCAAGGAGATCCTAGGAACAGCATACAGCGTAGGCTGCCAAGTGGATGGACGAAGCCCCAAGGATATCAGCGACGACATCGAGAGTGGCGAGATCGACAGTAAGTTAATATAACCAGTGCGCTCCCTCTACTATACAGGTTACTGACGCCGGCCGACACAGTTCCGGAAGAATAAATATGGACTGGGTGGGCTGAAAATGGGCTTCTTTTTTTTCGATGCATATTTCGACAGGAGTTCAGGAATGGCTTGCGATAGTCGTCGCCGACACACTCTGAATTGAGACGAATGAAATAAACTTGGCCGCTTCCGTGACATGCATCCCACACTCCCCGAATACCCTCGTTACACCCTTGGCTACCTTCTGAGATAAACCTAACTCCCCGTGGTCTATTTCTCTTTCTCGTCAAGGAATATTGAAACCCGACCAACTACTCACCGCGGCTTTCTTGCTACCAAAGCGTGGAGGCGGAGGTCCATCTTGCTCGGTCGACATTTGAATACCTCATTACAGGCTTTTTAAACCCAAATTTTTTTCTTCATTCTATTCGCTGGCCGGGATGCGGCGCGGATATGCTTCGTAAGAGGATGTTACTGCAAATCTAAGAGGAATTGTGACTTAGCCTTGTATAATAAAGGCACCTTGTTTGGTAAGTACGTTATAAGTTGTCCTGGTATATTGTTTCTAAGTCTTTCCGCCTATTGACATCAAATCATACCATTGCTAATTAATAAATCTTGCGACCATCTGCCTGCTGATCTAATGTTTTGATAGCCTCGTGTAGCCTAATATTCGTATTGCTTACCTTTGCATTTGGTACCGCATCTCTCTGTTGAAGTCCGATGCGGCTTATTAATGGCGCTTTGTAATAAGCTATTGTCGGTGTTGTAAGGGCTTGCTCATTACAGTTGGGCATAAAGGTAAGAAAAATAATTGTGAGAATGTCCGATAAGACACATATTATACTATGTTGCTACAATTTTCAAAGGCTTTTATATTGATAAAAAATGGGTAGATTTGCCCTTTTTCTCCTTCCTCTCTTTGCTTTATAGTGCGGTATGTATACCTATACATTTAAGTACCTTGGTTGTGCATAAGCATTTAGCGTTTAGGTCACAATTTGTAACCTCGCCTTTCTAAGACTGGAGTGGCTTACTATGTGGCGGTTTCTTTCTTATGCATTCCGGATATAGCTGATCATCATACCTAAGAGATTTTACGGCCTTTGGTTGAGGCTAAGTCTCTTTACATATATTATGATATATATGTCTTGAATTTACTTCCTATTGCCGCTTTTACTATGTAAAGTTAAAGACATAGCATGTTTAATGTGTAAATTTTCGATATGTCAGCAGCCTGCATAAGTTTTAATGCACGCTTGTGAGGCGTACGTAATGTACGCATGTACCTAATAAACATGCATGGTACATGCACTTCCTTAAAGCTACTTCAAAATATACATGTACTTGGGGCGAATACGCCATGGATTTTTTTTTATTGAGGCAGGTACCTAAAACATCCTCTAAGGCCCCACTAAACCGAAGAAATGTGACAGGAGCTGATGGAGACCAACGTGAACCAAAAATCGATTTAGACTCAGCCCCCCCACGTACAAGCAAGCGCCGTCCTTTTCAACCCTCATAGCCTTTCCCTCTACTAGGATCTACATACCTACAACATACCTACATCTAACATATTTCTAACCTAGACATGAACACGGGGAACTTATCAACGTCGCCAACTTTTAACGGGACCTTCCTTGTTCCATACCAGCCATTTTTCAGGCCGTCTATAGACATCTGCATCTAACTTATACTGAAGTGTTTCTATCCATAACTATTTACTGGAATTCACTTCGCTTCCACTTTGACCTCGAAAACCGCGTCTCTTGCATCTCGAATATTTCTCCTCCGCATATATCTCTCTCCTCCCTGCCTCGCCTCCGTCCTTGCGCCTGGTTGGCCCCGGAGTTGTCGCGTCGTGCGAGGCAGAGCAGAGGGTGAGGGGCTAGTTAGCTCTGAATTAGAGATCAGAGATCAGGTCAAAAAGGAAGACTGAATTTGGCCTAAGGTATACATCGGACGATAGCTTCGGGTCAGTCTCCCTGGCTAAGATATTTCTACTTTGGTTTTCGGCGCCGGAATTGGATGCGTACTTCCCAATGCATATCGGCCAGCTTCCTTCAGCCGTGCTCTAACCAGCAGGCTATAATGAGACCTCCCTTCGACCCTAGGCCTCGATACTTCCCTTTCCAGGCCTGCCACTGTCCTTGAGAGATGTTACCCTCTGTTCAGATGCACCAGATGGTGCATCCATCCCATCACCTCGACTCTTCGTTGCCGTCTCAGCTGGATCGCAAGCAGGATCGCCATTCCTTTCAATATTACACTCGCACTGCTTCAAGAGCGTCCGAGCCGTCGCTGGGTTTTGGCTTTACCTCCTGGCACAGCGCTTTTCCCATTCGTTCCTCGCAGCCGCAGCCGCCATCGCTGCCGATGCATCCGAGATCGAATGCTTTCGGGATCCCATCTCACCTATCCGATCACGACGAACATCAGCTTAGACGCAAAACGCCGAATGGCACGATAGATGCTGGATATGATGGCAACCCTGCCCAGCTAGCCTCGGGGCCCCCGCCTTTGAAGCATATGATATTGCCTACCGCAGCTTATCCCCACCAAGACCATCATACAATGAAACATCACGTTAAGCCCTCAGTAGACGACTGGTCACTTCAGCCACCTCTAATCTTCAACGCTCCGGATCATGGTGGTCTCGCTCTCGACTCTAACTCATTAGCGTTCGCAGGCGGTTGGCGACGTGGACTCATCAACGATTCCCGTGCCCCTATGGCCGTCGATGCGACTCCCAATGGACTACCAACGGCCGCTTATCCTTATAATAATGGTGTCAATATACCAACAGCTCTGCAGCCTATATACCAGCACTCTCCGTGTCCCGCTATATTTGACAATGGAGGGTTGCTCCCGCCTTCGGCTTGGCCTGAGACGAACGTCCCTAGTTATCACCCTAGTGCGCACCCGGGTAGCTTGAACTATCATACCTTGAATTATGCGCCAATGCCCCATATTCGTTCGCCTAACACCTTCATGCCGACTAAGACACCGTACAATACCATGGCCCATTATGGGGAGAGCCCAGTAGGTCTACACACGCCGTCCCAAGGGCTGGAGTCTCTTACACTCGAACCTACCCAATATGGTAGACCCAGATCCGAGTTAAATGAGAATTCTGCGCCTGCGATGTTCAGGGAAAAGGCTCTTGCAAACGCTCATCGATCATATATTGAGCTTCTGGCGTACTTGCATTTTAGCAAGAAATCTCAAGGCCGTTCTGCTCAGGACGCCAGGTCCTCAAAAATGATTATATTCCCAAAAGTACCAAGGCCTCCAAATCATCCCAGTTGTGTCCTCACCCCGCGACATTCCCGAGACACGCATAGCTATAGAGACTTGAACAATGGCAGCAACCATATACTCAGTCCTCAACCTGACGGATCCTCGAGCTTATACGGGCAGCATGCTATTAAATATCAATTACGAGACGATGAAGCCTCCCGCTCGGCCTTCTACTACCCATTCAGTGGTGATGGTTCAGGATATCTTAATACAGACATTGAACGAGGGAGAGTATCGATCAAACCTCTCTCCAGTGCTAAGGCTGCTGTTGAGATGCTAACTCATTTGTGCGAACAAAGTGGTTGGAAATGGGTCGACGGTATGGTGCTTGGCGGCTGTTTACATTACGGTCTTGAACGTTACGAGCAATCATTAGAGTGGTTTCAGAGGATCATCTCTCTAGATGAGACGTAGGTTCTTATTTTAAGCCTATCTCCTCCCCATAGTTGGTTTTACTAACCGTGCTTAAAGCCATGTTGAGGCGATTTCAAATGTTGCAGCGACTCTTTATTGCCTAAATAGACATGAAGAGGCCGAACAGCATTGGCTGCGGGCCGTTCGCTTGCGACCCAGTTATCTAGAAGCTGTCGAGCATCTCGTCGGGCTTTTATGTTCCAGTCATAGAAGCAAGGAAGCTGTTGATATAATTAATTTTGTTCAACAATCTCTCCGTCTCCCTGATCGGTCTGGCTGCGATATCAGTCCCGACATAAGTGGCGAAATCAGCAACTCTGTGTACGGCGAAGCCAAACTGCACCTGCATCAACATTGCGGGCCAATACACAATAGTGATGGTGGTGAAGAGTCCAGGTTATCTGGCTTTGGTTCAAGTGGCTACTGCGTCGGTGGCAATGAGAATGGTCGCATTATAGCCCTGATTCACGCCAAAGGAAACATGCTATATGCGTTGAAGGATATCGACCAGGCTTCTGAGGCTTTCGAGGAGGCCGTACTTATCAGTGCTGGGAAGAAGCTCAAATGCATTAATTCCTTAATACGCAGAATACAGGCTGTTTTATCTCCCACGAGTATATACGGATCCTCAAGACGGGGTAGCCCTCGTACGCCATCTATTGGACCGCTGCTACTCCCTCCTGAGAAGGCAAGGAGTACTGCCCGATTAGTTTTTGCGGCCCACGGCGAGCTTCCCGGATTACGTTTCGTGCCGGACGGTGCGCCGAAAAGGTCGGCAATCTCCACCACCAGTAACTCCTTGTTGTCTTTAGCAAAGATATTCCAAGATGCCATGTCAAATGGTGGTTCCTTTCCAAGGCTATTACGTCAGCCCTCTGGAATTGGCGACATATTAGCTCTCTACTATTTATCCCTATCGCTCTCCGAGAGTCCTTCGACGGCTAATAATGTAGGGATTCTACTAGCCAGCGTTCAGCACACTAGTCCTGGCTCGCAGTTGCAGATCCTAGAAAGCCCGAATATACCACCGATACCTGGAATTGCTCCCGGCAGTGGTCTCGCCTTAGCTCTTGCCTATTATAACTATGGTTTGAGCTTAGACTCCAAGCATGTTCATCTCCATACGAACCTCGGAAGCCTACTAAAGGATATTGGCCAACTTGATCTAGCAATACAAATGTATGAGCAGGCCGTTGCTTGTGACGGCAACTTTGATATCGCTCTTACGAACCTTGCCAATGCTGTCAAGGACCGTGGCCGCATTAGTGATGCTATTATGTATTATAGGCGCGCTGTCAACTCTAACCCCGACTTTGCAGAAGCGGTGTGTGGTCTTTCTACAGCTCTTAACTCCGTCTGTGACTGGAATGGTCGAGGTGGTGTACTGCTATATGGTGGAACATACGACCGCTGGCATGTTGATGACGAGGGGATGCTCCGGGACGCCAAGACGGAAAAGACTGGCAGTGGCTTGATAAAGAAAGTCGTTGATATTGTCTCCAAGCAGCTTGCGGAGTCTTGCCATTGGGGCGCGGACATTTTGCGAAATGGAACCCTCGAACTCCTAGTTTCGCAGGTCAATTTTCTAGCGGCGGAGGGAACACGAAAAGGGGTGAATATTGAGGATGCTCTGCGTAGATGGGCAGGCCAACCGTGGGAAGGCTCGAAGATCCTCCGTCTCGTGGAGCGTTCAATGAAAGTGACGATGCGCCGTTGGTATTTAGATAAATACGTTCGCAACCGTGCATCGCAGTCGGGATACCCACGACTCAAGCTGCCAGCCTCCCTAGCTGTGCCAGCAGCACCGACTGTTCTTCCTTTCCATACCTTCACCTGTCCGTTGACGGCTAAGGACATACGTATGATTTCTCAGCGAAACGCGGCGAGGATATCATGCTCAACTCTCAAGTCGCCGTGGCTTCCAAATTCCGTGTATGCACCGCCCCCTCCGCCTAGCCCACATCTCAATATTGGTTATGTATCATCGGACTTCAATAATCATCCACTCGCGCACCTGTAAGTACTATGCCTATTAATAACGCGTCAATGGTTCTTGTTTCGTTAATTAACCACATACAGGATGCAATCGGTATTCGGATTTCACAACCCATCACGAGCGAAAGCTTTCTGTTACGCTACTACGGCGAGCGATAAATCGGTTCATCGGTTGCAAATAGAGCGTGAAGCCCCCGTATTTCGCGACGTGAGCAATTGGCCTTCAGAGAAGCTCGTGGAACAGATAGTCGAAGATGGGATCCATATTCTTGTCAACCTAAACGGCTATACCCGAGGCGCCAGGAACGAGATATTCGCAGCCCGACCGGCGCCAATACAAATGTCTTTCATGGGATTCGCAGGTACCCTTGGTGCTGAATGGTGTGATTACATCTTAGCCGATAGAACCGCCATTCCTCCATCTACACTACGACCTATGAGAAGCAACACAGACTTGGAGGATGTTTTTCGAGATGACGAGTTTGGCGACGAAGGTGAATGGATGTATTCCGAAAATATCGTCTTCTGCCGTGATACTTTCTTCTGCTGCGACCACGCGCAATCGTGCGACCCGGCTGAAAGGGGTTTGACTTGGGTAGATGAACAACGACGACGATGGAAAATGCGCAAGGAACTTTTTCCGAATCTCCCAGACGACACTATTATACTTGGTAATTTTAACCAGTTATATAAGGTATTTTCTTAATGCTAGTGACATATATCAGCCACGACTAACCGTATCATTTAGATCGACCCTTCCACGTTTCGCACGTGGTTGCGTATCCTCTCCAACGTCCCTAAAGCCATACTCTGGCTTCTCAGATTCCCCGAGCTCGGCGAGAACAACTTGAAGAAAACAGCTAGGGCTTGGGCCGGCGAGGAAGTGGCAAGCCGGATTGTCTTTACAGACGTGGCGCCGAAGCAGCAGCACATTTCGCGGGCACGTATCTGTGACCTGTTTCTGGACACGCCAGAGTGCAACGCGCACACAACGGCTGCAGACGTCTTATGGTCAAGCACCCCATTACTAACTCTACCGAGATATCCGTATAAGATGTGCTCTCGTATGGCAGCGTCGATTCTCAAAGGAGCATTGCCAAAGACACCTGCTGGGGATGAAGTTGCCCGGGAGCTTATTGCTTCCGGTGACTCTGACTACGAAGCGCTCGCAACTAGACTTGCAGGAAGCTTGACTTATCGGTACGTGGATGGAGAGTATTGCGAGGGGAACGGGCGACTGGCCGAGATGCGAAAGGTTTTTTTTGAGGCGAAGTGGAAATGTGCACTCTTCAATACACGGAGATGGGTGTCTGATTTAGAGTGGGCATACGAAGAAGCATGGCGACGTTGGGTGGCCGGGCAAAGTGGCGACATCTATCTACCTACAGAAGAATAGTGAGGTGTTTCCGGGATGGGGGTTACCTATAATACCCTTGTGTCTCACATTTGACGTGGACAGGAAATAAGCCCGGGGATATTCGGTACCGGCCAAGGATACTCATGGCATTGGATGTGGCACATGATATTCACATGTCGCCTATCTATGAGGGAGCATGGGAGTTCCGGTTAACATGAGAGGGAGACCCGAATGGACCATGTTGGGATTTCAAAAGGCCTGTGATTGCATTTTGAACCTGATCAGGCTGGCTTTGGACGAAGAACTCGAAGTTTCTATGATAGAGCAGGTAGCGGACTCGGACCAAGTGCTGGTAGGGTTACATTACCTTTGGGACAGAAATATGCAGTCGTTTCAGCAGCGACGGGCAGGGGCGTTTGGTATTGTGGCAGCGTGAATTTATTAGGCTATGCTGTCGATGGAATCATGTAAATATACCCAGAGCTGACGCCCCACGGGTGGGTAAAGCGAATTATGTTGCTCGGTTATGAGTTTCTTTTCGTCTTCTTCTTATTTTTATTTTATTTTTTATTTTTTATCTCTTTCATATTATCTTATCTTCTCCCTTCTTATCATTCATCTTGACCAAATGGAACAAAAAACAAAAATAGTCATTTTCGTTCTTACGTAGAATACCCCTTGGAATACCCCTAGACTGCTCACTGTTAAGATAGCGAGTGCATTAAAATCCGCGACAGGTGGCTTGATAAATCAAGGTTGAGGTTACGCAAAAGTAAGTCAGATGTACGTTGGCTAGGTATCTGTTGGATATTCGGGATACGATACCTACACACATCTACGTAAGGTATATACATATATACATATATATATATATGCATATATACAAGTTAAGTAGTCTCCGCAGTGTACAGGTAGGTATGTACCACTGTACCAGTCGATGGAAATGTGCCGACTCGTCCTAGCTCGTTACCTTTTGTTTCCTTGGTCTTGTGGGTGGGGGTGGATGGTTTCAGCCGGCGAAGAGAGAAGACGGGGTGCGGCTGAGGTATCTGTGGGTAAGTTTTTTTTTTCAACGGTCACGACGTCTTGAGCACTATCGGCCAAATAGTCAAGGGAGGTCCCCGCGAGCCAGAGATGATAAGTTCGCTTGGCCTTACCGGTTTGAGGCGACGAATGGGTCCAAGAGAATATAACTAACTAGATAAATCCATTTATTTATTAAGAATTAAAGTATTATAATTATATCCGTAGTGTTGGAGAGTTATTAAGAACTGACAAGAGAAAAAAAAAACCCTTACACACAGTAAGCATATCAATGTCCCCAAACAGGCTGAAGAACCCTGGTAAATGTCTTAGGTAGGCAAATGTTTAACTGTAAGTAAATATATTGTTCTTAGTTTCAGCCGGTGAAGATGAGATCCCAAGTCAATGGGTCGCTGGAGAAGTAAAGAAGCCACATATGCAGATCGTCACCCTAACGAACTTTAAACGGCCGGGGCCATGTTGATCGTTTTATAAAGTACCTATACTCGAGCTATATACAAAAGACTTACATACTACTTAGGTGTATAAGTATGGTACCAAGCAGGGGATAGAATACATAGACTGGGAATAGGTACCTGTCTGGGACCCCTTGTCGGATCTGGGGTTCGCATATACACTACATACATACATATATATATGGTATACTTATAATAATCAAGCCGTGTGGGTTGTGGTTCGAATATACCGGGGGGCGGTTCTTCACGAAACAAATCATCTTGGGTCTAAACCTCACTCGGCAGCTGGCATCTCAAATCGGAGATACCTACCTGAGCCTCGTGGTTCTCCACTAGCTACCTGTTAGTAACTAAGTTATCTATCTGTCTATCTAACTTGAAGTTTCGTCTAACCTGAACCTACAAACCGGTACGGCCCAAACCTAAACTTAATTATCGGATGATACGTCGTGGGCATCTTTAAGAGAACCTCTGCTGCTAATAGTATTGATATATGGTGGTACTAGCCTAGATGATGCTCACGAGCGAATAGATATGACATAAAAAAAAGTGAAAGAGGGAAGATGGGATTAAAAATGAAAAAAGCAAGGGGGAAAGGAAGCGAAGGCGTTGAACTTGTACGCAATTCCCCCCATCCCCCACTACGTTGGTCGCGGATATGGGGCAGCCCCTTATCCACGTATTGCGCATAATCTTTTTTGGCCTTGTCTACCTTGCCTATCTTACCTGGCTCTAGAGGCGGTGGCTGGACGTTTTCCTTTTTTTCCTTTTTTTTTTTTTTATAAGTCCTTCTAGACTTGCTTTTTTTCCCTCATCCTACCTCATATGCTTCACCTAGGAAGAAGAAGAAGAAGAAGAAAAAAAAGAAAAAGAAAAGCTAGGAGTTAAAGAATGCAGGTGGTACGAACCTTGAACCTTGGAAAGCACTTGTCCAGAACGAATCAGCTAGATTAGCAACTACGATACACATGCACATAACCTACATATAGGTAGGTACGAACACTTAGCTGACGAGAGGGCTGCTGAGAAGGCAGGAAGGATGTGGGTCTCTTAGAACTTACTTTAGAACTTACAGATCTACCTACCTACCTACATCCACCTGCAGCGTGCTACTACCGTTTATTAGGTATACAATACCTACTACCTACATATTCCTGCTCCTGCTCCTGCTCCTACTGCTACTGCTACCATTCGCTATTACCGGTGTTGCTACTACTATGTATTACTTTTACAGTTGTCAACGCTCATACTCGTACTCGCTCATGTACTCTCTCATGCTTAGCTTAGCTTCTCTTCTCAACTTAACTTAACTTGATCTTGTGCCATCTTCGTCCCCATCCCTCCCCCTTCATTCGTTCAACTCTACCCCCAATTTACATCTAAGCCTACAGCCAATATACATCCTCCATTCTATGTTCTGTGCTCCTATACTTTTTCTACCCTTTCCTATACCTACCTAGCATATATGCCTTATCTTGGTCTATGTCTGTTCCCTGCCCGATCTTACTCCATATGTTACTATTCGCCGTAGTCTAAGCCAGCTCTTCAACAACTTAAAACTACTTCGAAATTTCGACTATGTAAACTGCCTTTACGAGTAGTCGAAACCTGAATTTCCACTGAACGCGTGGCTGTAAATGAAGAACTAGAGTTCGAAGCTCTCAAGCCGCTTGGACGGTTAGGAATCATTAAAACGTTAACCGGGCGTAGCCATCACACGGGTTCAGTTATAACTGATAATATATAACCGGGATCGATGGCCAAACCCCTTTACAATTTGGTTATCACTTTCACTTGGATATCATCACTCTATATCGCACACATATTTCTCTGGGCCCGGTCTACCGAATCACTTACTTGTCCCCCCTGTCCCTCGCTTTTATATTGGTCCCATTACTTCCATACGTACCTATCGCCAAGCGACACCGTCATGATGTCGAGGCGCGGCCCCTGGACAAATCGCGAAGATGAGATGTTGAAGGAGATCGTCGAACAGCAAGGCGCCTTGAACTGGGTCAAAATTGCGCAGCGCGTTCAAACAAGGTCGCCAAAGCAGTGTAGGGAGCGCTATCATCAGAACCTAAAGCCCGGCCTCAACCATAGCCCTATTACACCTGAAGAGGGTATTTTAATAGAGAATTTGGTCCGCTCCAAGGGGAAACGTTGGGCTGAGATTGCCAGAGCTCTCAACAATCGAAGCGACAATGCGGTCAAGAACTGGTGGAACGGCGGTATGAACCGCCGGCAGCGTCTGATGCGTAGAGCAGCTGAAAACCACTACGCTAGGGTTCATGGTCAAAATACCCACGACGAGTCTACGCCGGAACTATCGCAGGTTCCAGCATCATACCACCGCCACGACACACATCACCTTCACTCACGCTCGGGCTACTCGAGCGGCTCACTCTACGGACACCACGAATACCACGAGCATCACGGACAGCACGGACAGCACGGACAGCACGGACATCACAGGCACCATGAATATGAACAGCATGCAATTATCAATGAGGCCACTAACTTATCGCGCCCGGCCTCTGCTTCTCCTTATCCTTCTACTTATCGTTCTGTAGATCCTTCTACATACGGTCCAACCTCACCATATAACTACCAAAGTCGCCGTGCCAGTTCATGGGAAAACTACTCCGAGTTCTCGGGGCTCCCATCGCCTTCCGCGTCTTCGACATCCCCTATTGAGCTTCCAGAGTCATCTACTCCTTTTCCTTGGATGTCGGATCATAGCTTGCCGTACCGCGATATACACGCTTCTAGCCACTCCCGAGAGACTCTCCCCGTACTACCTCCATTACGGGTTAGGGATTCGTCCTCGCCGTCGCATGAGATTCAAGCACCGAATCCCAGTCACGACTCGCAGCCAGCAAGGGAGGCTGTTCGTCTAAACCGGGTACAGCTACCGCATATTAATGAATGCTTCCCGGGAAGCTATGACTTACATGGTCGACGGCGCACGGCACCTGACACACCGCCACGTCATCCGGCACGACGCCCGGAACGACATAATTCGGGCTCGGGATCTCCATCCTCACAGCGCGTATCACCACGCTTACAGCGCCGATCTCCATTATTACAACGCAGATCTCCACACCTACAGCGTCGATCCCCGCCATCACAGCTTAAAGACAAACACCGCGCCGTGGACCCTAGGATGGATTTAAACTTCCTGACTCATTAAGTGTGCGAGGGTCTATCAAAGTGCCGTTGGATTCATGAATTACGAAGGAACACCCCCCCCCCCCCAAAAGAGAGTCATCAAGAGGTCGTTGTACTGGAAAACAGGATAAATGACCTACTTGGTGTCTATTTCATGTCGGTATTTGACGATATATATTTACTAATACAAACCGACGAAGACCCCCAGTCACCGGGATAGCTGGGATGTTTGGAGTTAGAAAGCGATGGGATTCAAATGTGGTTTCTTGTATACTGCAATTTCTCATGAGGGTTGAGTATCTACCTGATGAATAGAGTAGGGAATGCCGGAGATTACATGGAACGTGTTGGCGCTCAATGTACGAGATTGACATACGGATTAAGGAAACGGAGAAGGCTCCATGTTCTCTGTCAATTCAGACCATATGATGAATCTAGCTTGGCACTACTACAAGATGAATTAATAAAGCATTATTCTCTTATTTATTCTAGCCTTCTTGTCAACTTAGAGTTGTGTGAATAGGACTAACCGTGTACCAACAGCCGGATATGATGGGCTAGGTGGAACGATCCCTTCCCCCCTTCGTGGGGAGCAAAATTATCCTTCAACGGCGGCCGATATGGCGTGGTCCCTAATACTCTTGGTTCGCGAGTAGAAAGTAGCCGACAGGACTCGACAATGCTGTGGAACGCACCGAGTCTAGAAAAGGAGAGGCCACTATGGCTCTAACGATGGAAGTTATTGTTCCATCCCGATGCCCCCCCTCGAGACCAACAGCGAAGCGGACGTTATAGAACGGTTTCAGGGTTTACCCCTATTCAAAAGTACCCGCCGGGGAAAGTGTCACAAGGGGAGAGCAGTTATTGGTAAACCAATAATGATAATATAAACGTTGCCGAACGAGCCGGTACAACAAGGGAGGGGGGAGGAGACACGCACACACACCCCCGGTCTAGTCCGGGTAGTGCAGATCTCTGATCCTGCTGCATATGTACGCTGCTGCGCTTTGCTACTCTATCTTCTGTTGGCTTTTGGCGCGGCATGAGCTAGGTTTTGAACCCCGAAGTTGGGATGGGATGGGGTTGGTATTGAGCGTTGTAACGATGGGGAAAAAAAAAAGGAATAAGAATGGATAATATACCATTAGGATCCGGGATAGGGTAAGTATGAGGTATGTATGTATGTATGTACATACGTATGTCTGCACATATATTGAGCGTGGTATAATCGTGGATGTCTATTGAGCCACATACCGGTTTCTAGTATTATTTACGAAATGCCCTTGCATTATTAAACACCCAAAATTTGCCAGTACCTACCTTATACAACAATACCGTTCGTCAATACATGGTTGTTTCTGCATCCTACCCACGCGCCAATTACCACCCCCTCGCTCTCCCCTCTCACACTCGCCGTTGGCGTTTGTCAGCACATAACCTACTTGGCGAGCAACGGCCGCCATGCAGCCCCTGAGGGCTGTAAGAGAAGTATATATATATATATTAAGGGGCTTTTCTTTTTAACGGCAGAGGAATATATATATGTACGCCCCTGATCTTGCTTCTGCTCGATTTTTGTCCGATAAATTGGACGTGGTCACAGGGTAATAAGGACCTACATGTCTTCCTGCGCACATGTAAGGCTACCTAGCTCTACGAGTATGTGTATACGTGTGTATGTGCGTGGTGTATTATACACGTATGATAAGCCCCATGCGGCCAGCCGCTCCCTTGCAGACCGCTCCAGCTTTAGCTCCAGAGCGGGAAGATGGAGGGTTACGTTCATATATGTCTCTTCCTTTTTATTATTATTATTAATTACCTATTCTGCTTGAAGGCAAGAGAAGGCGAGGCAAGTTTAAACTCACTTACCTGGCCGGGATGGGCCCCGTATCACGGGGTGCTGGATACCGTATGTCTACCTGATGTACACCGCAAATTAACCGCGCGACAGGGACATGGGGATGAAATATATGGCACTATCTATTCAATAATGGGGATTGGAGATGGCGGAAAGATCCTTTGTGTTTGTGCGTCTTTCTCCGGTTACCTCCCGGCTCAGTGGAATCCCGACCGTTTGACTGTTGGAAGGGGAGTGTTACCGGCAGCATGGTACTGGTGAGTTGGTGCAGGGATCTTTTTCCTTTTCTTTCTTAATACCGGTAGTTTATTTTATTTTATATTCGTTTTACTGCATGCATATGCTGACTTCATATCATACAGATCATTTATCGTACGTACGTGACGAGACAGCCATGCGAGGTCGAGATAGATTAGCGACCAGGGGTTTGATTGGGTTTGGCTGGGCCTGATCCGCGGTGCTGCTGCTGCTGCTGCTGCTGTCGGTACTTGGGTAGATATATAAATATATATATTTATTATATTTGTTCTTATTAATTCTTACTGCCTACTATTTATACTCTATACTTTATATAACTACATATAACCACCTAACTTTATAAGTACATATAATCAAGTAGTTATACGTACATATATTTATACTTATGTACTTTATCATAAATACTCCCAGGTCGCCGATGAGATGCAAGATCCGCATGGTAGAGATTGTGCTACATATCATGCTGTCGGGGGCGCGATATATTGGATTTGTGATATTACGGCGTGGCCTGCCGCTCGCTGTTTCTTTCACTTGCCCTGCGAAGCACGTTAGCTTAGCTCCGTGCGGACATACCGTCCCGAGACAAAGGAGAATCCGCTGAAGAGACTAATTACTAATATATAGCAGTTAATAAAAATAACAAATAACAGTAATAATAAAAACAGGAGGAACGAAAAGACAAAATAACAGAAGCAATAAAAATAATAGAAATAATAGAAAAAGGAGGTACTCGCTTTCTCCGATCTCCGCAGGGTACACAGGCCCGGAGATCTGGGTCAACGCGCTCGGTTATCGAGAACCGAACCTTAAGTTATGTATCCCCGTCCAACGCATCCATCCATACCCCATGCTGCCCCCATGTCCATGCGTAACCCAATTAATCCTTGGCACCGGCATCGTCATCATTTATCATCATCATCATCGTTAGTTTCCAACGAACGGGGAAAACGTTATTACGGATATAAGCTTAACTTTCACCACCCCCCTTTCATCACCCCCCTTTTTTAAAAAAGTAAAATGTCAAGTTTTTATTATTATTATTAAAATTTACGGAAAGACAAAAACTAACAAGGTTTATTAAACTAGTTATTAGTTAAATTTGTATAATAAAACCTAACTTTTAAAAATAAGCTTAAACCCATACATACATACAACATAACACAAGTCAAACACTGACACCGTGCTAGAGCACAAAACTCGGGAAAAACCGGCCGACGTTGACAATATCTACATCTTCTAAATATACATCTCTCTTTCTAACTATCTATCTGTGCCGTCCCTGTCCCTGCACATTACAGCACATCATCATCGGGAGCTACTCCGTCCAATAATACATGTGCTCGGATCCCTCTTGACCCTGAAGATCTGAGATCTACTTTCCACCTGATGATATACGTACAGTGCATTATCATTTCTACTTGCCTCGCCGACTCTTCAGTTTTTTCGGCCGAAATCCTATAGCGAGGCTTCAAGCCTGGCACACATAGAAGCCCAATGCGGGTTATGTTGGCAATTAGTCAGAGGAGGCGTTTAATCCAGACATTGTAGGATTACGGGACGGCTTTTTGAAATTATATGTGTAAGAAAAACAAACAAACAAACGGACTGCTTATAGATCGAGCCTTTTCTTTTCTTGTACAGTATCAGCTTAGAGCCTCGCGAGCACGAATTCGATAGGTATCGCCAACAGATGGATCCCTCGAAGATTAAATCAACCGTCTAAGAATCACCGCATAAACGTTACCTACTCCATCCTTTCTACATGTATTGATGATACACTACTTAACGCCTCGTACATTATTATGACATTGGTTCCTGGTCTTGTTCGTGCTCGTTGCCTTGCTATACTCACTGCTTTCACCCCCCGGCGTTGGCGAGAGTGTTGCACGCCTACTAGTTAACTCAAATCCTGAACTAGGACTCCGGACCCTGTTTCTATCGAGTGACGTTGGTAATGCTATTGGTACCCTTGGAGAATCGAAGTAAGCAGCCACCGATGGGCTCCCTGTAGCTGCTTGAATTACTGTGTCTAGACTGCTCGTACATGAACTTCGCGAGCAGCTCTTTTCCGCGGCTGATGACCACCGGTCTTCCAAAGACTCCGGGGAGCTAGACAAATCGCACACCGGCCCTTCGCTTATCTCCTTGGCTGAGTTCTCTTTCATGTCTTTAAACCTAGGCTTCCATAGCTCCGCATCTTTATCCACGTTTCTCCTAGGAGAGGCCCCTGCTAGAAGTTTATTGCCAGAGCCGCCACTCGTGAGAACATGAGATACGTCGTCTCCAGGCACAAACGAGAACCCAGATAGACATCGTAGGCGTCTTTCGTCGAGGTTGAGACCTACATCCTTGGGCACATCATCGAGCCCACAACCGCTCGGATGCCGGTGAACGTCCTCCGAGCGAAAAGAGGCGTCGTCGCTGCTGCCACCGAGAGGTTCCTCGCAGTCCTCGCAGTCCAGTAAGTTCTCTAATATCTGCCGCCTAGCTTGCTTTCTGCGCCACCCGGAGGGTTCTATCCCTGTTCCTATTCTGCCATCTATCTCAGATGCGTCGGATACATCATCCGAGAATAGTGGCTTTGGCTTTGGCTTTGGCGTTATTTGACCGGTAGAAACTGTGGGTTCCACTAATTCTTTCTCTGGCTTAGACGAATCCTCACTCGCTCCTGAGGTCACTGCTGTCTCATATCGTCGACGCCTACTTTTAGAGCGAATCATGCTAGCATTTATGACAGTATCATGTCGCCGTATCCTCTCGCTCATGAGGAAGTCACTATTACTGTCGAGTACTTTTGGTACAGGCTTGGTCTCATATTTGTCTATGTCTCTAGGTACGTCAAGAGACGCCTCTACACATGTATATGTAAGATATTTCTGTTGAGAAGAGGGGTACTAGGTGGACAGCTGATGTACTTACCTTGCATGGTTTGCGTGCTGAGGCGCTTCAATTTAGAGACAAATTGCTTAGCCTGAGGACCATTCCTATCAACGACACTGTTCGTCCTGGCTAGCGTCACTGCTTCTAGACCATCACTGGACGTCCTTGACAACAGTACTTCAAGCCGTTTGATCTCAGCTTTATACTGACTCTCGCGTTCCAGCCATTCGTCGGCTACGGATTTGAAATGCTCCAGGTGATACTCAAGCGAGTGCCTAGCTTCGTTGTAAGCGGCATCGATGGTCTGAATCTTCTCCTGAGCGTTGGCGAATCCTTCGATCAGGTGTAGGATATACGAGTTATACTCGATGGGAATGGGTTGTAGCGCTCCCTGGGTCATGAGAACGACCTGGAGCGCCTCGACCATCTGGTCTAGAGAGGGATTATACCATATTTTATCCTGTTCGCGGATAAACAAACTAGCAACACTGCTACCAGTCAATGGCTCGTGCGATGAGTGGCTGGTTAGACTTAAGTTGCTGGCGGCCCGTCTCGGCGTGCGCTCAGGGGACGTTGGCGTTCGGGGGATGCTAGGAGTACGAGAACGCTGCCCGAGCCGAAGCCAGCTGAAGTCGGTCATGTTGCAGACGTCTCTCTAGGTCCAATATTAAATATACAACGTAACGTATAATGATTGACTGAGGGGCACTGACCTAGATTATATGCTATGGCAAGAAGAGTTGGGTGCAGCTTTTAGGGAAACAGGAGAACATGGGAACAGGGGAACAGGATTAGATAGCTGAGAACAACATGCGGGTGGAAGGCAACGATGCAAAAGGGATAAAGTGAATTGGTTGGAAAGGGGACAAACTTTTGACGGTTTAGTTGGTTTAGGTAGATTTATTCCTTCAATTGGGGGAAGTCACAGTCGACTGTGACAATGACTGTAACAATCAACCATTCCTGGCAGCTACGTGACTTCCCATCATACATGTACCTATGACGCGCCTGAAGGGCAGGTACATACGTTAGGCACGTGTATTTTATCCATCTATATCTACGCTCGCATATTAAAACATCAGACTACTATCCTCTTAACTAATGCATTCGCCGAATGATACTATATATGTAACCATCTACCTAATGTTACAAGGCCAACGCTTTTCTCATATACGCCTGTCACCGTAGTATCCATCCTAGAATCCATATCGCATATGTGCGTCTATCAGTCAAATAAGTCTCCAGCTCTCTGCCGCTGCCGCTGTCTTGACCTTCCCTCGAGTCTATCAGCGAAGAGCTCCTTTCCGGAATTCGCCCCCAGTTTTTCGGGGAATAGTTCCTTCGCTGACTTGCCTGCACTGCCCTTAATTGCGAACCCTTGATTGGCGCTCCTCTGGCTTGCTGTCCCACGAATATTGAAGCCAGAGTCCCTAGCCTCCTCTACAGTCGTAATCCTGTCTGCCAGTTTACTCTTTCCCGGAACGGTAATCCTATCCTCGAGCCTACGCCCTGACGTTGCCCGTGTATCGTTTCTCTCGTCCATCAGAGGTAGCATGATCCCCTTGGCTAGTAAAGTAGTTGTATCTTCCATTTCATCCCCGAGCCGCCCGGATCCTTCTCCTGACTTGTCTGGGAAAAGCTCCCTAGCCCTATTGCTACGCGACATGCGGCTCTTGATTGCACGTGCTTTGTCACGATTTCGAGCTGCCAACCCGTCACTCTCAATGTCATCCATTGCCTGATCGCTATCTCGACCACGGGGTGAAGCTGACCGCCTTCGCTGAGGCTCGTTGTGGCCGCCAGAACTGCCAGGAAATAGCTCTTTGCCGCGATTGTCGGGACGATACGAATCCCTTCTATATCCCTCTTCGCTCGTAGTTGGTGTGTACGACCGCCTGCGCCGAGGTCGCGAGTACGATGCGCGACGAGATAAGGCGGCTTCGTCATCGTCATATAGGTTGACATCGAACTGCTCCTCGGTCTCCCGGTTTCGGGTTTCCCTTGTTCGCCTACGGTTATACCCCTCGCCATCCCGGTCACGGTACCTCCGCGCCTCGTTGCGCCGTCGCCGTTCTTCTGGGTCATATTCGGGGTTCAGAAGATAGAAGCGGCTCCTCGAAGCAGCGCCGACTTGCTTCTTATCAGATGCGACAGCTAACCGGACTTGTAACATGACCTCTGGCCTCTTTGAGAAAGGCTTGGCAGATAAGAGTTGCCGTAAGGGAAGTTGAGAAACGTCATATATGTCCTGAGCTGCTAAGGAGCTGAGAGCGCGCGACGCGGCCGATTCGGAAGCAAATAACAAGTTGGCTGAGGAATCGTCTATCCACTCTATTCTCTCTATTGGTTCCTCTGGGAAGTGTTCGGCGACATAAGTCTTGACCTCTTCGGGATTCATGACATCGAGACCTCTGATATAGACTTTGACGGGTATGGGAGTATCGTCATCTACTATTTCCCCGGGTGAGCGATTGCCCTAGAAAGACATTTGTTAGCATTTTATTTCGCCTCGCCTAGCGTATGTTACGGCGTTACGGTAGTTGAGCATACAGGTGCGTCTTGAAACTCTGGTTCGGGAATTATAGGCTCGTCAGGCACGAGGTCGATATCCACATCCATCTCCATGTCGAGATCCATAGTGTCCATCGTGTCTAGTATCTACCTGCCAAGGCGCGTTTTTGACGGAAAGGGCTGAGTCGCGGGGAAACTGGTCGAGTGGAATCGTTGAATCCAAAGGTGCAAGGCGCGCCGAAAAGAAGGAGTGGTCAAAACAAGTTGAGGAAACACCCAGCACCTTCAAGCTATGGCTTTGATATCAGCTGGAGGGTATATTGATGCGATGCGATCGTGGCTAACGGATAATGGATAATGTATGCAATTAGGTGAATATTGTAGACTGAAGCTTCGAATCATTGAACGAAGTAGATATAATATGGACGGGAGGGGGTAGGAAGGAGGTATGTAAGTGCGCAGTATATGCAAGGGGAAATATATCTGCACTGCCTTCGCTCTTATGTATTTAGTACGTTCAAGTTATCCAATGTAATTTGTGATGAAGTTGAAGCTTTGAAGGAGGTAGCTTGGTACTTAGGTACCTTGACCATTTTAGACGTTGCAGAAGCCTTAGCTGACTAACCCCCACATCCAGGTGGGTCTTTTCTCTATTATTAACCCCTAGTTAGTACCTTTGTATATGCTCTTTCTTCTCTTGTGTCTCATTTGCAGCAAAGGCTACCTACGCACATACGCACATTACAAACATGCAGTTTATACGTAATATTTCAGATATATGAAGCAAATAAGTTGGAGAAACTAAAATTTAATAATATAACGAACGATGAGTATTACCTCCTCTCCCTTTCTTCTTCAACTGCAAATAAATCTCTAAGGCTCGGCTTACCCAAAGGACCATCGTTCGGATACGTTCCAAATCATTGAATACATATATGTGCATGCAACGTGTTGACTAACACTGTATATGTAAGCCGCAGGCTGTCCGGTTTCATGTGGCTTGGGCCATAACGGTTGGGCCACTGGACTTTTTCTTTCCCTTTCTTCTTTCCTCTTCTTGTCGACAATCTTGACCGCTGTTTGTTGACATTCCGCTCTGCCCGGTTGTAGAATTCGTACCTCTGTCTTACACTTACTGTTTAAAAACATGTAGATAGTTGAGACTCCCAATTTGCTGCTGCTTAAAACTTTCTACTAGGCCATCACGTCCTCTCTCTCGAAAAATAAAATAAAATATTCGTCATCATCACCGTCCTCTTTCATATCCGCCGTGTGGATATGCAAACTATTCGATCAGAATGATAAGGAACATTCATCAGCCTAGAGCACATATGCCTCCTTCAGTTGTTTGTAGGCGAATAGGTGAATAGGGGCGAAAGGAGTGAGAATAATTAAACTTGTAGGAATCCATTAGTATTCCTTCCCTGTCGTCTGTCTGCGGCCCGTCTCCTAGGGAAAAGGGAAAAAGAAAACGCCCTCCCATGTCTATATGCACTTCGTCGTGCTTCTATATGGTATATCCAACCCCCAAATCTAAACCGTCTCCACACCCTGTCTACGAACTTCCATAGGTGTTCGCATACATGTTCGTGGTAATTTTTGCCGCGAACTGTCGTTTACTTCGTTTGCCGACATTGAACCCATACTCGGTGTCCGAGACATCTCTGATGCTGTCCTTTTTAAAGAGGGTAGAGGTGGTACAATCTCCCCTGCCGACCTCCCATCTTCTACCTCGCCGTTGAAATCCTCGAAGTTGTCGTTCGGGTCAAGTAGCGGATCGTAGGCCCAGCATTCCTCAAGACCATCTAGATAGCACGGCGATCGCCTTAGGAAATGCCACGAGAAGGTATCCGACTGCATTGCAATGTACATGGACTCTACCTTACCATTTGGCAAGCAAACGGCGCAATACTTGCGTAGAAAATCGAGGTCATAGCTCCCGCCGACTAAATCTGGGTCTAGGGGCTTGAGCATCGGAAGTCCCTGCAATGTTGCGGCGTCACAGAGCCGGGCTTGTAGCGGAACCCACTCTCTACCTCGGAGGAGTCTTCCAAATGCCTTGGACACGGCTTTAGCGAAGGACTCGCCATCTGTTCCTCCGACTGCGATCATTTGGTGAAGCCCACGAGATAGACATCGCTTATACGCATTTGTGTCCTTCTCG
The DNA here is from genome assembly GCF_022497035.1 of Daldinia vernicosa. Taxonomy (NCBI): domain Eukaryota; kingdom Fungi; phylum Ascomycota; class Sordariomycetes; order Xylariales; family Hypoxylaceae; genus Daldinia; species Daldinia vernicosa. The sequence goes on along the minus strand of NW_025953971.1, from coordinate 182,246 downwards.
AAAGGGAACGGCTGTGAGGCTGTTGGGAGAAGCGATATGTGCACGGTCCAGGACCCCGTCACCTCTACTGGGCTATCGGCAGACCCGCGGCGAGAGCCCGAGACTGAAGTTGAGGTGGATCGCGCTGTATCATGATTATTTAATGGGCGGGACCGGCGTGCTACGTTGAAGTTCACCGAGTCTTCTGAGCCTGATGTAGATCTTCGTCGACGCCTACGGAATGGGATTCGTTGGCAGTCCTCTTCCTCTAATGCATCTACGCGGTCTTCAAGAACCATGGATGCTTCATCAAACTCCATCAGCCTGTCGCCTAAGCCCTGTAGGGTGTCATCATGGCCATCCAACCGTTCATCAAACATAAGGAGGCGGTCTTCGTATACTGTTTGCCGCTTTTCAAGCTGGGTGACTGACTGCCACATACGGTCAACATTTTTATAGCAACCTTTCATCTCTTGATTGGTCTCGTCTCTATTCTTCTCGACCTGTTCCTCCAAGTCTCCCAGGCGCCGAACCACACTACCCAACGCACCGCCCAGTCCTCCGTCGTTTTCTCGGTCAAGCTGGTCCTCGAGTAATTTGATACGCCGGCGAAGTATGTCAACTTCATTTTTATTTGGGGGTGGTTCGGCAGACTGGATGTGGTAACACGAGAGGTGACCACAGTCGCAGGTGACGCCTGGGAGAGTCCGGTTGATGGTGAAGCCGACACAGGCACAACGCTGCCCCTTGATCTCCGGGTTCAGCAGAATGTACCGGCACTGTCCGCTAGGAAGTTTATTCTCATCGACAAGTTGATTAGAAGCCACGGGCTCCACCCGCGGTGACTGCGAAGAAGGTTCAGACATGGTCCTTTATTTCAGCTACAAAGCAACAAATCCAATCCTGGGCCGGAGGACGCCTTCAGAATACGAGGCCTCGCCTTGAGGTCACCCAAGCACGGGTACCCAACGTTATGTTGTGCACGAGCGAAAGAGCACACACCCCGAAGCCAGTTAATGTTATCGGACGCAACGCGCGAAGTCCAGAAGCGAGACGGCGGAGTTTACTTGGTCCATGGAACGGCTTGAAATACCTATACACCAGATTCCCGGCGGGTAGGAATGGGTTTGCTCACGACCGTGGGAAACCCGTGTTTCTTTTCTTTGGTTTCCTAGACCGGAAGATAATGGGGTGTTGAGAAGGGAAGTACACTAGGAGGAATCCTAAGGTGATATAATAAGGATATGACTTGGTGGTATGCTGGTGGATGAGACCGGGTCCCACAGTCCGTTATCAAACTACCCACGGCGCTCGAGGCCAGGAACCAGCTAGTAACTAGTAGAGGCCGATGTAGGTATGCTTCTAGGGTGTAACGAAAGACGCCGCAGCAAAACACAGACGTACTGGCTGACGGCAGATAACAAGTACAGGATATGTATTGGATCACCAGGGAAGATGATGTGTCTAATGGATAAAAAGAAGTTGACGCAAGAAAGAGACAGAAAGAGTACTTTTGGGGACGAGTGTACAAAATGCGTGGACGGATGTGTTCGAGTGGGATCCGCTGCAGATAAACCGATAGGCTAGAAGGGGGTCCGAGTTATCAGATACCGCACAAGGATTGCGAAGACCCGGCACAGTTCGGATCGCCAGTCCTGATTCTTTTTTTCCACCACTTGTTATAATAATAATTATTGCTATTATATCAGATGGACGAGGGATGGGGGTGGTGGCCCAACCGCGGGCAGTTGTTATTGGAAGTCTGACATAAATACAGAATTGCTCATGATGATCAGGTCTTTGCCAACTTGCGAAGTTTTGAGTAGGCCCGAATCGGAAGATGTAAGTAAGTAGTGTAGTGTAGTGTAGTGTATTGAGTATTTTGCGGGAGAATATCTGGGGGAGCCTATGTAGTAGGCTAGTAGTAGGCTAGGAGAGAGAAGAGAGCGAGGGATTGGAAGGGGGGAGGAGAATGCATTACTCTATTGCGACCGGGAAGGCGACACCACATCCTAGGTAAGTACAATGGCCTACCCGCCTACCGTCTACCTTTCCAACCTATATAGGGTAGGTGTATTGTAAGTATACTAACCCACTGCGTACATAATGTAGTACTTAGGTACAGCGACGGTGTTGAGATTTGACATGTGCAGCAAAAGGGGGGGTTCCGTCTTAAGACAACATTCAAAATATACCTAAGGTAAAATATAAAATGGCCCGCAGTTCCTTACTGCAACTTTAATCAACTATTAGAGGTTTTTTCTGATTGCCATCCCTGCCGCCCAAGTAGGTTGGTGCTTCAGCGTTTTACTGCAGGTGGAAGTGTGGAAGAGGAAGCATGTAAAAGCCACAATGCCACATGGATTTGCCGCAGGGCCTTGTTTAGATTTAGAGAGAGAACGGGGCCAGTGGAGACTATCTCTTGTGACATCTCATGTGTGGGGGTCCTTTCCCCAAGCCGATAAGGAGAAGACGGGAGGGCGAGAACGTCTTGGGTATCGGCTATTGGTCCGGTTGTTCCCACTGTTCCCACTCGGGGTTGTCCCCCCACACTCTTTTTCTACGAAATACTATGCCAGATAGGTACTTACATGTATGTATATACCTTACCGTACATAGGGGGGTTTACTAAACGGTATATATACCGCATATATACCATTCAAAAAATTGAACCGCTCTAATACCTGAAGGGAAAGGTTCTAGTTTAAATTTTAGTACGTTAAGCCTAATTGAGCAGTTCAAAAAAGTATAAACGTGCTAAAATAAGAACCGCTAAGCTAAATTAAGCCGCTTATATAATAAAGACGCTCAAATCAGATTGAGCCGTATTACTACGGCTCATTATGACTGAGCCGCTCAAAAGTCTGAACGGCTCAAAATTTCGAGCGGCTCATATGGTATATAGGCATATGCGGCAAAAGGGAGGTACAGCACCATACTAATTGTATGGTACTGTACTTTCATCTTTTACTTATTGCATATTTATTTTTACTTTAATGTTACAGCTATTGCTACGAGGTTCAAGTCACAGGATTTAATTATTTTAATTGGTCAAGCTACAGGCATCATTCAAATAGACCAATAGACATAAGCAGTCACGTTACGCGCACGTACATGGTATTCTTAGTATGGTATATATGTATTTAACAGGGCAGGTGCGCACACACCACCCACACCACCCACACCACACATACCACATACAAGGCCACATACAAGGCCACACATACTGAATCAATTGAGTCTATTCAATTGAGTCTATTCAATTGAATCTAATCAATTGAATCTAATCAATCGTGTCTAATCAATTACATCTATTAGGTACGTTGTATGTGTATTGCGCTGTACGTATACGGCTCATATGATTGGACCGTTCAAATCTCTGAGCGGTTCAATTTTTTGAACGGCTCATTCTGATTGAGCGGTATCTATACCGCTCATTGAATTAAGCGGTATATGTATGGCTCTAAAAGGTATACGTTTTAAATTTTTAGCACGTGCGGCGGGGGAGCGGTATATATACTATTCAATTAAATGAACTGTTCAAACAGGGATACGTAAATAAATTTAAGCCTCTATTAAGTTAAACAGTATATGTATGGCTCAGGATATTGAGCTGAATATATACCGTTTAGTCAACCCCCCCCAAGACGGTAAGGTACGTACATACTGGTAGGTGGTACCATAGTATATCCAAATGCAACCGCAACCCATGTCTACAACGTCTTGATGCTGTCTTACTAGTGTATAGTACGTATAAGTGGCCTCGGCCGTCACAGGCCAGCTCATACTTTAGGTATAGTGCTTGAGTATCTAACCATATATATGTATGAGTGAAAAGTGATGAAACCGACCGGTGAGTACGTAATCCGCCTAGTCCCTCTACCGACTTATAAGATGTGTCTATTATACCCTTCCTCGTATGTATATTAGGTAGATGTGCACATGGTACCATTTAGACTACCATGTAAGGGATTTATTTTCACTTTGGGTCGATCTACAGATTGAAATGCCTATAGGTGCAGGCGTATAGATACGAAAGGACCGGTGCGTTTATGGCGTGCATCAAATGCAATCAGATGCATCAAATCTGCGCAACAGGCGGACACGATGACCAAAATCGGCGGGTATCTTACCCAAGCGACCGTCACCCTGCGAGCCTCGAAGTAAGAGGGTGAGCGAGATTCGGGAGATATACCAAGACCGCAATAAACTGCAATACTGCAATACTACAGGACGATGTCAGCAAGCAGCAAGCAACAAAGTACATAATAATTAGAGGTCAATTGTCAACGTTGAAGTCCACGTTGTACAAGTGGTAATACATACATTACATGCTTAGGATGATTAGGCGAGGTTCATAAGTGGTTATGATTGGATGATAATTGTTAATTGTATTATGAGAATGTACGACTTCGTACTATGTAAAGGCTTCGTACTATCGGAGCCCCACAAAAGCTATGAAATCTCGCTGTCTCGGTACAAAGGGGGATGACGGGATGGTGCAATAAATAGACTAATCCGTCGAATCTGTTGCGTAATAATGTCTCAATCCGTTGATCGTATGTATGCGGGCGGTAGATCAAGGTTAAAATAGGAATACTGTACTTGGACCATAAATCTTTATAGACCGATCAAGTATGTAGATATAATACGTGAGTTGCTATACTATACCTATACGAAACCTACCGTAGTAGGTTATATCAAAAAAGAGGGGGCCAGCAAGGTAGGCATATCATAATCGAACGTACATATGAAGATACATATATGTGTGTATTATTGCGCATGTCTGGATGTCTGGATGTCTGGATATCTGGTTGCTTGGATGCTTGGATGCTTGGATGATGCATCGAGCTGTAAGCAACCTTACAATCTGCGCATACATACAACACACATACCCTACATACAATGATACGCGCTCCCCCCACGCCGTAGATATTCCCGCTCGACAAGGGTTACCCTCCAGCGTTTCGTCCTTCTTGGGTATATTTATTTATCTTGCTCACCTCACCTCGAGCAGACAAACCTCCGATATCAACAAAGCCCAATGGGGGGCGAATGAAGCGTTGGACAAACTCTCAGCTCTCCTGGATACCTTTTGATAAGCTACCATTTCACCTTCCAATGCCAATCCTCAAACCAGCTCGGAGTCGCGTGCCGCAGATATTTGTGAGATCTACTCTTGGGATTGCATCACTGTGGTTCCTATCTGCACGAAGGTGACAATACGATTGCGTATCCTAGTGCTCATGCGCTACTTTTGAGTTGACCGCCCCGTCTCATTGCGGCATCGAAGAGAGAATGGCATCGTCACCATCCACTATGAGGGAAAGAGTCAATATTCGCTTAGTCGGATTTGAAGCCTTGTGCTGCCGTCTGATACTACTACGTCCATGAGCTCGAAACAAGGCTAGTGGAATATTCGTCTCGACGGCCGCTTGAAGCGATCCATAACTTATCGCCATCATCAGCATTAGAGCTAAGGCAAACAGAGGTCTAGTAAGGTTAAGTTACGACCAATTACAAGGTAATACGTCGGCATGCATGAGCTTTAAAAAGGTGGGCGAAGATTAGAAAAGGCGAAGAGAAATCATATCTATGCCCCCGTTTGGCTATGTTTCTTTGAGCGAGAAGGAGAGTTGCACAGCATACAACTAAGCATATTTAAGTATCCATATCGTTTATAGCGCTTATGGGTCCTTGTTGGAAAAGAGTAATAAAAAGGCGAGGCAGAATATGGTATTAATCTGCTTACCTTAGGTAGGTAAGGTAAAGGTAGCTAAGGTAGTTACAATATGGAAAAGTCTTGGACGTTTACCAAAAATCGGAAGATGCCTTGGCTGATAAGATAAGATAAATACCCTAGCGTGTAGGTATGTATTTTCTATCCCACAAATTATAGTTGAGGCCATCAGAACAGCGTCAAAATAGATGACCCATTTAATTTCTTAACTTTAATCCTTTGTTTTAACTTGAATAACTTTACCAACTTTTATAAAATTTAAATAAAATTTACACAATATAATATTTAATCAATTTAGTTTAATGTAATATTTTTCAATATTTTTTTCCTTTTGATTCGGTTGAAAAATTGTATTGTCAAATGTGTGTGTATATTATTTTGCTTAGGTGGGGATGGGTCATCTATTTTGACGCTGTTCTGGCCATGTAAGCTGGAGGAAGTGGGTAGGTTCAATGTTGGGTGAAAGTAGGAAGCTACCCAAGTACTCATTCACCAAATTTAACCTACAGAATACATGTACCTGTATCTGAGATAGGCACTTGACGTACCCGCGTTTTGAACCCCACCAGCCGTCCATCCAGACTTCAACATCCAACTACATCCAACTACATCCCACTTACATTATAGGTGATTATCAATGACTACCTAACACACCATTGTAGCTCTTAAATTGCCGTTTGCGACCTTATAATCTAGAGGCTAGCTACGGCAGCTTCTTCTTCGGCCATGGCGAGTGCCGCTGCTAACCTCACTTCGCTCTTGAGGGCCTCGACCATCCAAGACCACGACGAAATCCTGAAAGCCGCCAATGCAGCTATCAAAGCCTCCAAAAAAGATGCTAATGCACAGAAGACACGTGTTATCGCCCTCTTAAAGCTGGATCGCTTCGACGATGCCCTCCGAGCCATAGCCGAAGGTGGAGATGAATTAGAGAAAGAATGTGTTTTTGAGAAGTCGTATGCTCTCTATAAGTCTGGTCAGCTTGATGGCGCCGCGAAAACACTCGAAACAGCTTCTTCATCCTCCAAGTCCTCTCGTCCTTTCCGCCATCTTGCTGCTCAGGTCGCCTACCGCGCCGAGAAATTCCCCGATGCCGCCGATGCCTATCACGATCTCTTAACGGGACCAGGAGGTCTAGCTGGTGAAGAAAACGACTTGAATATTAATCTTCTCGCTACAAACGCCCAGCTGGAGTGGAATGGACTCGGTCATTTATTAAGAGAACAAGAGAGACAACCCTCGCGTGACCATCTCGAAGCTTTTGAAACAGCGTATAATGCTGCCTGTACTTGTATCGCAAGAGGCGATTTCAACCGCGCATCTGTTTTCCTTAAGCGGGCGCAGGATCTATGCGAAGCGAGCGAAGATCTATCTGCGGACGAGAAGAAGGCCGAGCTGCTACCTATTATGGTACAGCAGGCCTACGTGCTCGCGAGACTAGGCAAAGAACCAGAGGCAGCGGCCTTACATAAATCTATCGTGCTATCTGAGTGAGTAAAGCCATCTACGCTAATTCGCGTCTATCTTCTGACTTCCGGTAGGATCCCGGAAGCGCCAACAAGGGCGGTTGCACAGAACAACGAGATCGCCATCGGTGCTTCTGGGAGAAATCCCTTCCTTACACAACGTCTATTCCAGTCAGCTACAAGATTGTCTGGGAATGATAAGCTCTTTGCCTACCAGACATCTATATTGAAACAAAATGAATGCGCCATAGATCTACAGGCACAGAAGTTCGACGGTATCGAGTCTTCTACCTCGAAGCTAATTCTACAGAGTCCATCCCCTACAAGCTCTGTAGAAATCGCGAACCTCGGAGTCATCAACGCAGCAGCGCATACCCGCCTACAGACCGGTGTAGAATCTCTCAAACAGATTCTGCCCCTCCTCGAAAAACGCCCGACTGATATTGGGCTTCTATTAACTATTATCCAACTATACGTGCAATTAAAGAAACCTGGGCCAGCATTAACCCTTCTGGAAGCTTTCCTTAAGCGCCTAGAAACAGCGTCAACTCCCAACTTCGAGGACGTGCGTTTTGCGCCCGGTCTTGTTGCCGTAACCGTAGCGTTGTATCGATTACAAGGACGACAAAACTCTATCCGCACAGAACTAGCAAGAGCATCCACACACTGGCGCTCGAAATCAAAAGATTCTGCCTCATCTCTCCTCCGCGAAGCTGGCATCGAGCTTCTCAAGTCTTCTAGCCGTGAGGACATCGCCTCAGCAGGTGAATCCTTCGAAGCCCTAGTCGCCCAGTCTGACAAGGACGCGATCGCAGTCGCAGGCCTAGTAGCCTCCTTCGCAAACGAGGACTTCGCCAAAATAGAGAGGTACCTGCCAAGCCTGACGCCAATTGAGCGTCTCACAGCCGGTGCCGCCGACGTTCAAACCCTTGTGGCCTCGGGCGTAGCCTCGATCCAGAGACCTGTAGCCCCCACAAGTAAAAAGCGCCCCGCAGACCACGAGCCAGAGAAGCCAGCCGCCAAGCGCCGGCGCAAGAAGCGGCTGCCAAAGAACTATGAGGAAGGCAAGCTACCTGATCCAGAAAGGTGGTTACCTCTACGCGACCGCAGCACCTACAGGCCCAAGGGTAAGAAGGGCCGCAAGCGGGCCCAGGAGTCCACGCAGGGCGGCGTTGTCAAGGAGGAAGAGACGCTGGAGCTAGTCGGTGGTGCGGGCGCCGTCAAGGTAGAGAAGGCGCCGGGGGTGCAGGGTGGCAAAAAGAAGAAGAAGGGAGGAAAGAAATAAGAAATAGGGGAAGGAGACAGAGAGGCGTGAAGAAAAAAGATACATAGCAGCAGCATTGAATAATACAGTGTATATGTCTCGGAAAAGAGACAAAATTCGCTTCGATAATATGGGACCCCTTGATATGGGATAGCAGTGGCTGTTCCGATTCATCTTTCAAGTATGTAATATGTACCTAAATTACACTGCCTTACTCAAGCATGAGAATAGCTATCCCCTTGACTGGCATAAAACAGCAAACCCACTATTTTCAGTATTGATACATCAATATTAGCTAAAGGATATAGACTGGTTGCGTTGAACTTACGTACTCTACCGATTATGAAGGGTTTGCTGTTTTATGCCAGTCAAGCGGATATGGGAACTACCTACCTATCCTCCCTATCCCACGACAAGGTAAAGTAGAATTCACATAGCAAAAACCCGTATAAATCATCATTAACAAAGGGCGATTTTATAAAAGAGTGCTGCTAGAAATCCATGTATATACAAGTAATTACCGTAACGCGTATACTCCGCTCCGTCTCTAACCAGGACTCTCTAGCAAAGTTAACCTGGCGTTGTGTTAAATACCGGTAGGGGAGAAGGTGGTAGTAGTGGTTATTTTGTTTGCCTCGAAGGTCCTTCAAACCCTCTCTTACTTCCGTCGAAGCACTGATGCCCTTTTGTTTTTCAGCTCTATCAGTACATACAACACATATATTAATTGTCGTTTGCCGTATCTTTTTTTTTTCAAGTTCGAGAACGTGCGTAACCGTTTCCTGTGTGTCCTGCTCCCTGTGTGAATCCGAATCCTCTATAAACTCCTATGCAATGGTGGCTACAAAAAACCGTATCCCTCAGAACCGAAACAACACGCAACAATTGCCACGGCATGATACCCGTGATCCGCGACTGTCTATCAATATTACGCACCGACTGCTTCAATGACAGGACTGGGCAGCTGCTCTATATCTTGAGATGCCTCTCCGTCCTTTTCATCCGCCTCTGATGCTTTCTGGGTAGGCGAACTAGGAGGCTCGGGTGTATAAAATCGGGCTTGCGACATCCGACCCTCTTCGGGACTTTCGTCTTCATCATCTAAAGGTGGTAAGGGCGATCTTCGGCCATCTGAGAAGCTTACAGCTGCATCGCTATCTTCATCAGATGGAACTGTTAGGCCTCCTGTAGCTGCGTAGCGGTGAGTTTTCGACGACGAATATTTCCGGTGCAGCTCCCGGAAAGATCGAGCGGTTGCCGTGCTGGCGCTAGCACCCGACCCCCGCCGACTAGGCCGCTCCCGATGATTGGAGAGGACTGAATGAAAGTCATCATCCGTGTTCGTCAAGGAATCAAACTTATGCTCATCGCTTTGACACGACTGTTTACGTTGTTTTATACGTTCATCGTTTGACATGTTCTGCAGTTCGCTCCCAAAATTAATGACAGATGCTTTCTTACCATGCACCGTAAAGCTACCGGTGCCACGGATGAGAACATCGATCTCTCGAACTGTTTCATCCGACATAGCACCGCTCGATGCGGAATCTTTCCCCTTCCTACTGCGGTGGTGCGACAAATGACCTGCGCCGTCCCTTAGCGTACGTTGCAAACTACGGCGCGTCTTGCTTCTGTCAAGCCCCTCCTTGTCTGGTCCGGAGGCACTCGTGCGTTTGGGTCGATCGGGGCTATCCTCGTGAACTTTACCGGAGGAGGTACGCTTGTGGCCCGATGCCCGGCCGGACTCCATCTCGAGAAGACCGGTCTGTTCAAGAATCTGTCTCTCACCCTCGTCCTCTTCCGCTTGTTCATCAATAGTATCCTTGTCTTGCCCAATGGCTGGGCTTGATGCTTTCCGGGGCAATGTAGTCGCAGCAGCTAACCTTGACGAGGAGGCAACACTTGACACAGATGTTTTCCGGGCATTGACGTGGTCAGAACTGACAGGGGGTGCATCTTGGGAAGACTGGCCGTCGTGGAATGACGGGTCAGTGGCTGAAGTTGGAGGTGTTACGAAGTTTTCTACCGCAGGCGAGTCTTCATCTACCTGATTTACGGATTCGGAAGACTGAGTCAGCGAAAGCGGAGCGGGATTCCGTAGAGTCTGTTCTGTATTTTGAGAACCGGATGGCGATTCCTTATCCGTAGGCAATGGTTTTTCGGTGCTTGAACTGGTCTCCACCGTATCGTCCCCTAAATCGCCATTGATTTCTTTCTCCTCTTCGAGATCTAAAGCAAGGATGTCGCGATGACATTTTAATCTCCAAATTTCCGTTCGGGACCACTTTAACTGAGCAATGATCTTCGCAGCGCCTCCTCGAACCTGGTCCCGGGTTTTATCCTGGATTGGAGCCAATATTAACAAGTGCCTGGCATTTCTCAACTGTGTGTCGAGGATTTTCTGCGCGTGCTGAAGTTTCTCGTCGGCTTCCTCAATTCTCTGACGTATGACTTCACGGCGGGCAACGAGGATGTCTCGAGCCATCTGATGGTCGATACGGCTACGGTTGATACTGACTTCTCCGCTGGGTGTTTGGATGAGCTGGGTGGCGTCGGGACTGTCCAGCCTCCTGATAGCACGTCGACTTTGGCCTTCGTAGTTACCGCCTATGACCCCACGCATTCGTACGCCGGACGTTCTGAATGCAGCAGCATAATTCAGTTTGGCGAGCCAATCATTTCGGTCTTCCTCGTTCTGTGCGAGTAGCACTTCCTCTAGCCCGCCGTGTCTAACATATACAAATGAGTTCTTGTGCTTTTTGTAACTGGCATCATAGAGCGCCACAGCACCATGCGTTGACATGAGAGCATCAGGCTTGAATTGTTCGAGGGGCGGGTTGAAGATGAGTGGTATACCATCGTGCCCTGACTTAATATGTGTCTCGTACTGATGCATTAGATTCTTGACCCATGCCGTGTTGCGGAAGAAGTATAGTTGGGCGCCGGTTAGAATGGCTCCCCATTCTTGCCAGGGTGAGCGCGTCTTCTTTTTCTTAGCATCTTTACGCCATAGCAATCCGACTTTAGTAACCTTAATGTCTACTATACCCGGATGGGCTTCTTGTGGATTGTTTGCTGTTTTCTCAGTCATAAAAGCGTCCGGACGGGACCGCGCTGATACAATCTGCAGAACTCCCGTCTTGAAAAAAGTGTTCTGCAGTTCTTTCAGGTTGAGTTCTTTAGCTGTGCCTGTATAACTATAATGTTCCTCGAGCGGGATCTGGTCCTTGAGAGGTGGTCGGAGGGTATCAAGCCGGCCGTCCAGGATTAACGTATAGGGATCAATTGGGTCTTTCGACCTTCGCAACGTTTCTGTCGAGCTGTTCGGAAACGCAGCCTTCTTCTTCGACCGCATGCTACCGGTTCGATCACCACTAATAGTTAGATCATCCTCGACATGGATAAAGGGTGTGTAGCTAATATTGTCATAAAAGCATTCCAGTATATCATCGAAAATACCTTCGCCATGCGTGTTCTTCAAATAATCGGCCTTCTGCATCTTGTACTTATTGTTCTTGTTGAACACATCAGTATGTAATATAAGAAGGGAGAAAGCTATGAAATATGCTTGATCCGGGGTAGAGTATATCCCAGGATTACATTCGTGGTAACGGTTAGCGAAAGCTTGTAGGCAGCGATCTATCTGTTGGGTTTCCTTGGGAAGCTCGGCCTCCATAAGAAGTTTCCGAATAGCCATATCCATAGGCTCTTCAAAGAAGCTAAACGTTCGCATGTAACTTCGCAGTACAGCCGCAGAAAAGGAATCGGTTTCCTTAGATAGGGCGGCGGCGATGACACCGCGACTAAGCATCTCCTCTAGACGCGAGAGATACTTTGCAGGTGTATCATCTTCCCGGCGCTCAGGTAGCACGACTGGTTCCCTATTTATTTGTAACGAATTATTCTTTGAAGTACTCGAGCCTGGAGTTGCCGGGGTTAAGCTCCCATGTCGTAGGCTATCGGTATTCTGTCGCATACGACTTAACCCTAGTAGATCACCGAAACTTTTACGGCCGGTGGAAGACGAGGTTCGCGTGGTTCCTGGACGTTGACGATCGTCGATAAAACTCTCGCCGAGGGAACTCATTGTGGAAGACCGCCCTCGGAGACTTACGTGCATTCTCGTCGGGGACGACTGTCCAGAGTGTCGAGAGGAAGGTCTGAACAAAGCTGTAGCAGGAGACCCCGTCGGTTTGCCAGATTGGGAGGGAGAAGCTAAGGGCGTTGATGCATCCTGTCCTATAGACGGGCGGGATGGGTCTAGAGCGAAGGAAGGGCGAGATGAGGTCGAGGAACGCGACATAGAGGAGGCTGTACCAGATATTGCGGGTGTCTTAGATTTCTGAGGGAGATGTGTTATAGGGAAAAGCGGCTCCGGTTGTTTGGGCCTGCGGCGAAGACGGAAGAAAGAGGAGGGATTTAACCCGGTCTGTTGCGGAGATGCAGTATGCTCGTTAAAGCTGCTTTCTGATCTAGAAGATTCAGATAGACGATTTATAGGGGGAGTTAAGGCGTTTTGATCATCGGTAGTGTTGGTCTGCGACCTAGTTAATGTTCCAGGCCTCGAGCTATCTTCGAAAGTTACCGTCTGTTTACTCGACGAGGACATCGTTCGTTCGTTTATAGTTTTCCTTTTATCTTTTTTGGCAGCTGGAGGTGGTATAAATTTCGATGTAGGTTCTTGGTCGCCTCTGGGAAACTCACTGGACCGGCGCATTCGCAAGGGGATTTTCATGCGTGGTTTCTTCGGTTGCATATCCATATCCATAGTCATGGTCGGCGCAGTCATGATGATGGAGGGAGCTGGGAAGGATAACCAGGTCAGCAAATAAATTTCGCGTCAAGAATAGATGATGATATCGAGGATAAGGTTCACAAGGTTCAAGGAATAAAATGAATAAAATGATGCTACCTACGCTGCGGCATGGGTGGCAGCTTCTCGGCTTGTTGCTGCTGTTTTAATCGGGCCGACAATTGGGAATCGGAGGCATTGCGAAATCTCAACATGCTGAACCTACGATGTTTCGGCGACTCATCTTGAATTGGAGGGGACTCGGGACGACTGAAGGGATCTTCGCTTTCTCTGCCGGGGAACATGGACGCGGTAGCTGACGTCGCGACTGTGTCGACGGAAGATTTGCTGTCCTCGCCATTTCCAGAGGTACCATCTCCTATCCCTTCTCCATTTCCTGCGGTAGCATCGGGGCTCAATAACGCCTCTGGTTGGAGTTTGCGCGAAGACTGTTTAGGAGCAGGAGATGTCGAATCGACTAGAATGGTATGTCGTCTCATATCGGTGTCACTAGCCATGACGCCTCGACGGCGTAGAAAGGGCATTGTGATAGGACGATAGCCGACGTCTGGGCACGAACAAGACTAAGCGTGCCGTTCCAGCTTAAAACAGTGTATTAGATATATACACGGGTATACGGCAACGGTAGCAACGGCGATGGGTGGCTGGAATAGCCGATGATCATCACGTCAAAGAGCTACTACGACGAAGACCCATCGTTGTGAAGCACTCTTCGAAGGTGTATAGACGAGACGATAGATAGGCTAGGTGGATGAATTGTGCCGAGTTCCTTTACAGAGATAGAGAAATCTTGGGGGTCGGGTTATTGTCGCCGGGGTGGGAGCTGTCAGACTCGGGGATCTCTTCAACTGACTTCGCCTGTCAGCGGATCCACGAAAAGAAGTACTACGGGATGGACGGCGAGTTATTTTGTCGTATGTCTATAGTCGCTGACTTGGATTGGGTTGGATTGATACGGATTGATACGATCAGTCAGCCATTCGTTCATTCGTTCATGTCTATGTATGAATGGGTTGGTTTTGGGATCTCATCGAGATCAGAGGTACGGGAGAGGTACGGGGTTTGGGCTTGGACTACTCCGGGTACGTGTGTTGGTGTACTGTAAGTAATAAAGTCCGTTGCCAAGTTGCTATTTCTGTAGGTCGTGGAAACAATTAAAAGTTGTTAGGACCCCTTGAGCCTTCCAAGGTTCCTCCCTATCTGCCCTGTCTGCTCTCCCCCTTCCCTCCCCGCCGAGAGCCCCATGTTCCTACCTAAAAAGGCGAGGTCGGGTTAGCTACACGTGTAATTATGCACGCTATGCTTCGCCTGCCCAGTGTTCCGTAAAGTACCCCCTACTTCGAATGGATACAATCTATGTAACTATGATAAACGTTCCATAAGGAAAGACCCGACAAATTGGATAGAGAGATCAACATACATACCGGTCTCCTCATTTAGATGGTATTTAACTATCGTATATAGTTATTATATCGTATACCGACCTTTTTATTCTCGTTTTGTAAAACATTAACATGTCATGACGGAGAATTCCATATAAGAAAAGTAATTTTAAGGTAGTTATTGTTTCTCGTTTGAATTTTTAAGACTTATTAAAGTAATTAGATGTAAATAACTTTAATGTAGATATGCATAAAAAGTAAGGTACATCGGCAGGTACTTTGCCTGCCTTGGCTGGTTGCATTATCCACTACGCCCCTCCTCCACTTTTTTACATGTTGAACGGATTTACTATGTACGTCGTCAAGACTAGAATCTTAGCCGTCGCCTTAAATAAATCTAAGCAGGTAGCAATCATCCAACCCTCTTCCCGCTCAGCCCGATTTCTAGGCTACTGCCGAAGAGTCTGAGAGTCCAATGCCGGACACGTTCCTGAGGACTTTATATTACGTACATACAAACACTACTACATAGACACAATACCTCATACACATACACATCCACATCCACATCCACATACACAAGTATCAGTATCACTTCTCTATGCTCTGCAACGCTACGCCGTCTGCTGTGGGCCATTCATCATCATGAGCGCCATCTCTCTTCGCTCATCTTCTCTATTCGTCTACTTCTTACTCTTCTTTATTATACCCCTCCCTTCCGTTGCTACAAGCCTACCTCGGGTTGCCCCGTCTCGGCTCCACGATGGGCGATCGTATTTCGGCCGCCTGCTCAACTTTCCCTTCGGGTGGGCCTCGAAAAAGTCCAGCAAGAATTTGAACGAGTGGTTCGCAACTCGTCCAAAGCTTGTAGAGAATCTAAGGAGGTATGAAAACGATGTTGTAATAAGGTTCAATGTCTCGACAGGTGCAAACGAGGCGGCTTTAAGAAAGGCTGTTGATCAAATGTTGCTCGATGTCTGGGATTTCACTGATAACTACACTGATATTCGCATTGAAGCACGCCGTATTCGGCCGTTGATGGGTATATTGCCGTCTTCTTTACAAGATAACCATGTCGTTTTGATTCCCGACCTAGCCCGTGCTGTCGCGGCTACCTACCCGTCTAATGCCGCCGCAAACTCCGTTACTCAGTCCCTCTCCAAAGATCGAGGTATCACCCCGGCAAACGACATCCCTTTGCCTAAGAAGCAAGGCGTGGATGACGTCTTCTTTCATGATTACCAGCCGCTCTCTGTCATATATTCGTGGTTGAAGTTGCTCGACTCGATGTTCCGCGGCCGCGGTCTTGTTCGGTTGGTCAACATCGGACGATCGTACGAGGGCCGAGATATACTAGGGTTAAGGGTCGGCACACCCCGTAGCGGCGCGTCCTCGGGTGGCTCAGATACTCGCAAGGATACCATTCTTATTACGGGTGGTGTTCACGCGAGGGAGTGGATATCCATAAGCACAGTAAATTACGTCGCTTGGTCCTTCATCAAGTCTGTTGACGAGGATCCGATGATAGCTAAAATTCTAGAACACTTTGACATCGTCTTCATCCCTGTCTTAAATCCCGATGGATACGAGTACACGTGGGACGTCGACCGGCTATGGCGGAAGTCGAGACAGCGCACCAAGATGCAGTATTGTCCCGGGTTCGATTTGGATCACGCATTCGGCTACCGATGGGATGGAACCCGGCACCAGAGTGAACCGTGCTCTGAGAGTTACGGCGGCGACCAACCCTTCGAGGCCGTCGAAGCCGGTGAATTAGCGGATTGGGTCAGGAACGAGACGGATAGCGGCGTTAATTTCGCGGCTTACCTAGACCTCCACTCTTATTCTCAGCAGGTTTTATATCCGTATGCGTATTCTTGCAACGTCCGTCCGCCTAATATCGAAAATTTAAGGGAGGTAGCTATGAATTTAGCTAAGCACATGAGGCTCTCTAACGGAGAAGTCTACACCACCACGTCGGCCTGCGAAGGGGCCGTCGTAACCGAAAACACAGTAGATACCACACATGATACCCGAAGAGCTCGTGTAGAAGCCGGCGGTGGTTCTGCTATTGATTACATTTTTCATGAATTCGGAGCTCGTTATAGTTACCAAATCAAGCTGCGAGATACGGGAAGCTATGGCTTCCTACTCCCCAGCGAATA
Organism: Daldinia vernicosa; assembly: GCF_022497035.1. Lineage (NCBI taxonomy): Eukaryota > Fungi > Ascomycota > Sordariomycetes > Xylariales > Hypoxylaceae > Daldinia > Daldinia vernicosa. The sequence continues at coordinate 165,437 of NW_025953971.1, read as the reverse complement.
TATTATTCCAACCGGCGAAGAACTATATCAGGCTATGAAATTTCTTGGAGATTATCTTCTTGGTAATAACGGGCACGAGTCGTGGACCCAATCTACCAACCCCGACCAGAATCCGTCTGAGCCCTTTGATGAGGACGATGAAGAGATAACAGAACTTCGAAAACGGCGCCGAAGACGGTGCGTCGATTGTACATAACTCACATAATCTATCATAATAATGTAAAATATTGTTCATTTAACCCCAGAACCGATGTTACGGTTGGGTACTCAGCTTTGGGTGTCTCATTTCTCTCGCCTTACTATTTTGGTTCTGCCCTGGCCCATCCATGGTAAAAAAGCCAGCTACCTCGGCTCGACCTTAACTCATAGACCAGTGTTCTATATATATATATGTATTGCCTAACCTGGCTAATTGATTGAATATTGTTATTGGACTTTTCGACGTATTATTGGCAAGACTACCTAACCTAGCTTGACCAAGTGGTCTCATATATGTGCATTAGGTATTCGTGTTCAATATCATGTTTCCGAAAAGCGGCTTAGTGGCACAATAGACTGAGCATAGACGTCTTGGCCCATGTACATATTACTTGGGTTACCTAGTGTGGATAAAGATGTCAAGGCTTCATATTTATTCTCGATATTTATCCTCGAAGAAGAAAAATATAAATTTCTATTTCTAAAAAAATCTGCTTTATTTATATCCCTTAACCATAATCTCTTCCCTTTTCGCCCTTTTGCCTTTCCGTACTAATGTACCCGATCTCTACGCCTGAGGAAGCAACTTAACACCAGCAATGACAGCCATAACTTTCAACGCGGTGTCACATAAGGTGCTGATAACGAAACCCTTGGCTCTGCCCGGGGGACCGTACCAGGTGTAACCTATAGCATACCACGTGCGTCCGAAGATCCAGCCGGCGCCAAGGGCGGCGCTCGCAGTCGGGAACCAGAGACCGGAGATGAGTAGGGCGCCGAGGAAGGGTGTTACGTTCTCGACGAAGTTACCGTGGGCGCGCTGAGCGCAGTTGAACTTGTAAGCCTTGGGGTCTTTGGCGGCTTGCTCTTGGCTCGCGTAGGGGATCGGGTAGGTTAGGCCGCTCTGCTTGCGCGCCTTGCCGGACAGCACAAAGTGCAAGGTGTTGACGAAGAATGATGAGGCGGCGACGGTTAGGACGTAACTAAATAGAGCAACGGTGCGGTTAGTAGCCGCGCGGGAAGGAATTAGATATATATGATCTATATCTGGCGGACACGGACGTGCCAATTAAGAGACTGGAAAATGGCGTGCTACGGATTGTTGGTGGTAGATGCAACGCGGATATAAATAAAGTTATCGGCACTTACCCATATTCGCTTGGTACCTGGAGTGCATAGGACGCCATTGTGTGAATATTGATGTATGGATTTGTATGGATTTATAGATATAGAGGGTGGTTTATGTCGTCGATGGTTGGATCTTTTACTCTGAAGAACTTGCAACAGAAGATGAAAAGGGCTTTGTTTTATATAGCGTTACATACTCACGACGGGAGGGACTACTTCCCACACCCCCTTGTTTATACGCTGATCCAGGCTCTCAGCTACTTAGGTATCAAATGATGGTTATCCCGTCCATACTACCTACATACTAATGCGGACCGTATGTGACTAATGCGATAGTCGTCAATTAGCCCGGTTCCCGACTGAAACTACATACATATATCCTATTATTATATGCATTGGGTACTCATATACGTAAAATGCGTCCAGTAGATTAAATCGTGAAGCTTCTACGGAGCTCTGCTGGGTGGAATACCTACTACGTACATAGGTAGCTATGTCGGTATGCGGCTAGACTTTCCTTCTAATAAAATGCCGAGACGGGATATGCTTACACCGGCGGATGTATGGTCAACGTCGAAAAGTGGCCGAGCTAGAAGAATATTTGCTAATGCAATGAGCTTTTTTCATGAGGATCCGCCGAAGAATACCTAAGCTAGAGCTACAAGTCAACATGTATATCTACTATTATGTAATTTCATCTTGAAACGTTCAACGTTTCCACTTTGTACCTTTTTTTAGTTAACGTTAGGTACATACCAAAAGTACAATATATCGGATAAAATAGGTCCGGATAGGTATCCCACTTCATGGAATGGATCCACTTCGATAAGGCTCTAAGAGGCTAGGTACCTAGGTACCTTTCTCCTGACAGCACACGGCTTCTTTGGTCTGTGGTCTTTGGTCTTTGAGAATCTGAAGCTTGTCTTGGTCTTACACTAGGCACGGGAATATCGCCATAATACCTACGGGACTGGATAACTAATACATCTCATAATAGCAAACGGGGAATTTCTGCGAAACTTAATTGCGACGTCGATTATTCGTAACCCACGTAACCCACGATTTCGACTTTTGCCAAAGCTGGCTATTCTACTTCAATAGGCCCTTCCAGGGCCCGTGAAGCTTCACCATGAGTTCCTGTAAGTTGTCATATAAGTTGTCATACAGTCCCTTAAATTCATAATACTTTATAGCCAATCTCGAATGGTATAACTGGTAACTAACATCTCTTTCTTCCCTGCAGTGAAGCAGTTTATTCGCAATGTCCGTGCAGCTAAGACCATCGCCGACGAACGAGCTGTGATCCAAAAGGAGAGCGCTGCTATCAGGGCCAGCTTCCGCGAAGAGAGCCACGACCACAACGTGAGGTGCGCACCAGGCGACCATGATCTCGAAACCTTCGCTGCATTTGCTAACTTACGGCCATCGATAGGCGGAACAATGTCGCCAAACTCCTATACCTGTTCACTCTGGGTGAGAGAACCCATTTCGGTCAAATAGAATGCATCAAGCTGCTCGCATCCCCGAGGTTTGCAGATAAGCGGCTTGGACATCTAGCCACGAGTTTGTTGCTAGACGAAAACCAGGAGGTGCTTACATTAGTTACAAACTCCTTGAAGAAGTATATTATTTATTGTCCTCCCTTAATGCCCCTGATTTCAACTCCAGGCTAACCTTGAATTCCCCCTCCAGTGATCTAGGCCACTCCAACCAATATGTCGTGGGCCTTGCTCTCTGCACCCTGGGAAATATAGCTTCGATCGAGATGTCCCGAGACCTGTTTCCCGAAATCGAGACCCTAGTTTCGACTGCCAACCCTTATATCAGAAGGAAGGCGGCTCTATGCGCTATGCGGATATGCCGAAAGGTTCCCGACTTACAGGAGCATTTCGTTGAGAAGGCGGCGCAACTATTATCGGATAGGAACCATGGCGTACTTCTTTGTGGACTGACGTTAGTTACGAGCATGTGCGAAGCAGAAGAGGAAGAAGGTGGCGACGAAGGAATCATTGATAAGTTCAAGCAGTTCGTCCCAGTTCTAGTCAGGACCTTGAAGGGCCTTGCTACCTCTGGCTATGCCCCTGAGCATGATGTCACTGGTATTACAGACCCTTTCCTACAAGTCAAGATTCTCCGATTACTTCGGGTCCTCGTTCGCGGTGATGCCGAGGGTACAGAACAGATCAACGACATCCTCGCCCAGGTCGCCACGAACACCGATTCGTCTAAGAACGTTGGTAACTCGATCTTGTACGAAGCTGTCCGGACAATCCTCGACATTGAGGCGGACTCGGGCCTCCGAGTTCTTGGCGTGAACATTCTTGGCAAGTTCCTTTCCAACCGTGATAACAATATCAGATACGTTGCCCTCAACACATTGATTAAAGTCGTCGCTATCGAACCAAACGCTGTTCAACGGCATCGTAATACGATCCTAGAATGTCTACGAGATCCCGATATCAGCATTAGGAGACGCGCTCTAGACCTGAGTTTCACTCTGATCAATGAGAGCAATGTACGAGTACTCATTCGAGAGCTGCTTGCCTTCCTCGAAGTTGCCGACAATGAGTTCAAGCCTAGCATGACAAGTCAAATTGGTATCGCAGCCGACCGGTACGCCCCTAACAAGCGGTGGCATGTCGACACTATGCTGCGAGTCCTGACTCTCGCGGGGAACTACGTCAAGGAACCCATTATGGCCTCGTTTGTCCGACTCGTAGCAACAACCCCAGAACTTCAGACGTATGCCGTTCAAAAGCTATACGCAAATTTAAAGAAAGATATTACCCAGGAAAGCTTAACCCAAGCAGGCGCATGGTGTATTGGTGAATATGGTGATTCCCTACTCAGGGGCGGACAATATGAAGAGGAGGAATTGGTTCAAGAGGTTAAAGAACACGAAATTGTCGACCTTTTCAACACCATTCTTAACAGCAGCTACGGTACCCAAGTGTCTACCGAATATATCGTCACGGCCCTAGTCAAACTGAGTACGCGGTTTTCAGATCAGAACCAGATAGAACGCATTAAACGACTACTAGAAACTCACCAGACCAGCTTGGATGTCGAGGTACAGCAAAGAACTGTCGAGTATGGCAACCTATTTTTGTACGACGACATACGCCGTGGTGTCTTGGAGAAGATGCCGCCACCGCAGATCAAGGAGGAGTCAAGAGTATTGGGCGAAGCCACCAAGAAACCCAAGAAGGGAGCTAATCGCAGGTCGAAACTTATCACCAAGCCCACAACGGATCAGGACTTGCTTGACCTGATGGGAGACAGCACCACTACACCCTTAGCTTCACCTACAAGTGGAGGCCCAAGCAACACTGACTTACTTGCCGATATTCTCGGCGGCAGCACAACTTCACCCCAGGCTGCCTCTCCGCCACCTCAGAGTAACACGGCATCGATCATGGATCTCTTCTCCCAAGGTTCTGCCTCCAGCCCGGCGCCTACCAGCTCGGGCCTAGGCGACCTGGCATCACTCAGTACTCCTCCGCCCCAACAAGCTGCAGCAGCTCCGCCACCGGCCGGTATCCCATGCTATAACGCCAACGGTCTCAACATCACTCTTCAACTACAGCGCAACGCCGAGGGGGCCGTACAAGTCCTAGGCCGTTTCCGGAATACTTCCGGCGGCCTGCTCTCCAACGTTGGCTTACAAGCAGCAGTGCCGAAGTCACAAAAGCTGCAGTTGATGAGCATATCCAACTCCGATATCGCGCCCGGAACTGAAGCTACTCAAATGATGCGGATCACGGGAAGTAAAGGGGTAAGTTTATTTTCCAGATTATATAATACATATCCTCCAGCTATTCCGAAGTAATAAGCTGACATTGTATAACCTATCTAGCCTCTCCGTTTAATGTTACGAATCGGCTACTCTCACCCGTCGGCGGGGCAGGTTATGGATCAGGTCAAGTGGACGGAACCGTCTTAGCGATGTGATGCGACGTGGTAGAAGCAGGTATAATAAAAGGCGTCTTTATGGATTGGTTGTACTTGTGCCATCCGTTTCGAGATGGATGAACGGCTCTCGCGCTCGCGAAGACACGGTGACTACATATGCAACTATGTGACGGGTTCCTTGGACCTGATAGCTAGTGTAGATGAGCGAGTAGTGAGTGTTTGAATGCTACTAGAAGGTTGAGTCTTCGATTCGGTAGATTTGCCTTGCTTTGCTTTGCTAGTTGTGATAACTATGGCAATATACAACCCGGTATTATGAGTATTGCTAATATAAGTTTCGAGGATTTACGTACTAACATATACAGAGGTAGTTATATTAGCTTTTTGTGATATGATGTGAAATGGCCCTTGGCAGTGGCTCTACTATTATAGACCATGCCGTAGACGTAAGTAACGATATTGGTCTGAGCAACTATCTCAGTACCGTCTTCGCTATTATAACCTACAAACTCCTTACCAACTGTCTATTCGACATCTCCCTCTTCATAATCCTCGCCTCCATCTTCCTCACCATCACCATTATCATAATACCCATACTCCTCCTCCGCATCCCCTTCCGCATCATCATCCCCTTCCAAATCCTCCACATCCCATGAGTTCTCCATCGGAGTCGTAGTATCATTCTCACCAACCATATCATCATCCGGCTCCAAATCATCCCCTCCAGGCGTGGACACACCATCCGCCGCAGCAGATCCAGGTTTCTGCTTCTGCGTAGGAGGACGGCGCTTATACAACCTCGTATCGAGCTCCTCCATGGGCCGCAAGAAGGGTTCTAGCGTCAGGCCCAGCGGCTTATCCGTGATATCCGGGAACGGGCGGATCCGATCTTCCAGGAAGGAATTATACAGGAACCCGGGCTTCTGCGGTCGGTCGTCGTCGGATCCCATACGGCCCCTCTTGATAGCCACCATTTTGACCTTCATGACCATTTTGACCTTGCCCCACGTACCCTTATGATACCACCCCGAATCCTTCAAATCGCAGGTATCCCTCAGCGGCGCGCGGTCGATAATGCCGCGCACGAACGGATCCGTGATGTCGCATACTTGCCAGAACTTGCCGTCGGTGGAGTAATCCTCGCCGTTCCAGAGGTGGCTGTCGCTGTTCTCACGCATGCGCCTCTTGGTCTGGCCCTTGCGCACGACTTCCCAGGGGATCTTCTTGGTGCCGACGATGTTGCGCTCCAGCTTGAACGCTAGCGTCTGGTAGATGCGGAAGCTGGGGTCGGGGCGCGGGTCCACGCCGTACTTGATGAAGGCGTCACGCCAGGGCCCGCCGCGAAATTGGTACCCGATGAGCTGGAGGGCGATCCGGAGGACTGAGTCCGAGAAGTCGCCCGTGATGCGGTTGAGGATGGCGCGGCGGGTCCAGATCGGTCGCTCGTCCATCAGCTTATGGAGTTGGTTCATGAGCCCCTCTGGTACTTTCATGGCTGGCTCTCGGCGGGGTTTCTCGGGCACGGGGTACTGGTTGTTGTTGATGAAGTGGCCGTACGAGTGTTTTTTCCTGCCTTGGATGTTGATGAGCTGCTGCTTGCCCCCTGAGTCCCCTTCGACCTTAGTGTTGGGGTTCTGCTCGTAGTTGTAGTTGAATCCAATAACCCGGTCTGTAAAGTGTGGTGGAGGTATTATCTCCTGACCAGGACCCGTGGCTACGCCAGGGGCGAATTTGATCCTCCGCAGCTTTGAGACTGGATAAGATGTTAGTAAAGAAGGAGATAGCTAGTAGAATATGCCAGGTGTCTCTTTTACCTTTCATTGGAAGCATATGCTCGGCAATATTTGTTAAGAAGGAAGGGTTTGTGTTGGCGAACTGGAAATCGGCCAGGCCTCGATATCTGTGAGTAGCGTGAATACTTCCGACAGCTTCTACTTGATAGTCTTCGGGATTATCCTGCATCTTTCGGAGAATAGATTTGGGCAAATCTTGTCGACCCTGTGAGCTGACTCGTTCAGTCCCCGAGATGGAGGATGTGCCATCTGTGAAAGCGACATCTCCTGTAAATGGCTCGTTGCTTCCCCTCTTCCGTTTCCTGCCTGTCCTCTTAGGGACAGTGATCTTGAGCAGGATGTTGTTAGTGGTTGCATGGTGTGATACGATGGGCTTTGACGTAGGGTTCTCGGGCCGGAACCATAGGGGGACCGAGCTGGGCTCTGCCGAGTCCATGAGAAGCTATCATTGCTGATTAGTTGCTTGCGCCTGCGAGGAATACCGATTTACCTACTTTCTGAAAGTCTGGGTCCGGTCCAAAGGTAGCTAGCCCTTTGTCAAGGTTGAGAATAACACAGGGGTGTTCTATGGCGGCTATTTTTCTCGGGGGAACTTCGAAGATAGGGGCACCGGCTGAGTCGTCGGCGTCATCGGCGTCGTCAGCGTCGTCGACTTCATCATCCACATAGTACGAATCATCTTCGACTTCCATCATGGTTGATATGATACACGGTCGAAAAGGATTTTAAGCCTTATAACTATACGAATTTACAGAAACTTGTAGGATTGTAAAGGAGAACGCTCGATATCAGTTCTCAAGTGTAGCACAAATACCGTTGTAGTGGCTTGCTTAATATGCTGTGCGAAGTTCTGTGATAGTTCTGTGATATTTGATAATTGACTAGGTTACAGCTCTTGAATGGCGCTTCGGTTTCAAAACAATGCGCCACGTTTCCTCGACATAATAGGTCTTCGTGTCTATCCTTTCTTTGTAAGCTTTAAAACATTGAAAGCTGTTGGAGTTTAGAGATATGATATCTTATGAAATGATATCTTATGAAGTTAACCATAATAACTTTCAATCTCTAAAATGGGAGGAGCCAATATAGTGCGAAGCATAGTGTATAGTGTCACCTGACATCGAATATTCAGCCTATGGGCAAAACCCAATTAAATCTTGTACACACAAGGTGCACTGTACTGTAGTCTGTATGTACCTAGGTAGTTATTCTCTTAAGTGTTACAGTTAGGTCGTCACTGAGATCCGCAGTAATTTACGGCAGTTGTTATGTGCCTGCCGAAGTAAAGCCTCTCATTTTTTCCCCCCTCGGCATAATTTAAACTTATTACCATTATACAATGGTAAGCGGCCATTATATTATGGAATGTTTTTACCAAGCTTACTCACATATAAAGATAAGTTTCGTTTTTCGTTAAAAGGTGTACGTGAATAAGTAAATCGCTGTTTGATTGGATCAATTCTGCCCCGCCAACTGGCTTGTGATTCGACACGGCTCTTCACTATGTATGTACATATGAAGCATAAATCATGTAACAGACCCCACATGTACGTAATAACGGCAGCTGGCAGTGAGTTGAGCCTTGCACAAATATATGAATGCATAATATGCAGGTCCATGAGTACAACCAAACCTGCATTATTTAAAAAACGACTTGGCTTCTTCGGGTACGATATCAATTAACGGTTAGAAAGCCTGATGATAGTAATAAAGTTTTCATCATATCAACCACTCTCCGAGGTTATATCAAATTGAATATTTATTGCCGTGGTTGTAACCTTTAATTCTTTAGTGTACAGAAATGTACAAATCACGTACATAGCTGGCAAACTCGATATTGTTGCTAGGGCACATAGGTATGCATTGTAGAGGTGAGGTACTTTAAGTACTTTATATTAACTACATACATTATGTACACTATAACATGTAAGTATCTAAGGTACATTACTGGGAAGGTACCTCTGGTTAGTTGTGGATTATGTACCTGTTAGATACCCTACCCGCATGCATCCCATGCGTGTACTTAATGTACATTCAATACCTCTGGGCTGGATGTATCATAGGCCACTTCCCTTTGGCACCTGCGAAAGTGGCCCTATGGAAGATCACCGGAGTCCCTAAAACTAAACCCGCCTAATGCCTTACTGTCTACCACTCACTCACACTGCTGGCTCGTGTGTGTAGACGCAGAACGCTTCTCCACCTTCCACAACGACAACTCAAACTTCATATCTTTCTAAACTTGTTCAACATTCGACACCCCCGTTCGTTAGTCTCTCTCTCTCAAGCTAAGAGGCTCAGTTTGAGCTATCTTGCATGAGCTATTGCTGTTAATTGTTTAACTACAACCCGCTGCTAATTCGCTTAGTCGACTTTATGCGACAGCCACTCTCCCGCAGCGCCGTCCCGCCTCCTTAAGCCTAACACTGTTAATTCATGAATCTCTCTGCCTTGTACCAAACAGACGGTGAATCCACAACCTAATTCTACTACCCGTTCATCCGATCACCCACTTCTTAACTTCTACTATCGTCATATTTCTTTTTGTGTTTTTCAAAGCACTCGGGCCTTGTTACGGCGACGCGTCTATTGACGCTATACTCTATCAACTTTCAATCTCCTATAACAACATCCTAACGAGACGAGAGAGTCGAGTGTCCCCACCCCGCCGTAAGTAGGGGCCTCGACTTACAAAACAAAGATGAAGGGCTTCAGGCGAGCGGTATGTCTACTTATTTATTTATTTCATGCTTATTCTCAAAAGCTGTCATTCTCCCCGCTAGTATATACACGTCGCTAACCAATCACTACCGGATAGCTCTCGCGAGGCAAGGACAGCAAGTCCACCAAGAAGAATAAGGATTCCAAAGATGGCACGGCTTCGCCTTCGTCTAGTGGTTCTCGAGAGACCCAGTCGCCTGTATTGACACCCTCTTCCTCTACCTCGACGCTGAACGATATCAGAAACAAGCCCCTCCCTCCCAATAATGCTGGAACACATGGTGGTGATCATGGTAGCTCTGCTTTGCAAAGCCAGGCTGGCCAAGCACCTGGCGCTCTGCCCGACAGGTTTGGCAATGTTGGCGCTCAGCAGTCGCCGAATGGTGCTGCTACCCCTCGACATGGTGGTACCCTTCCGCCGACCGTGGTCATTAGCCCGAGTGCTCCAGTAGGCCAGACCCCCTTTTCTTTCCATAATTCTAAGATGACGACTAACCAATCTTTGTCCGTAGCACATTCCACCTCCCGGCGCTGCAGAGACCATGCCGCACGATCTTGCTCCACCCAAAGCCGGCTCAAAATCCATTGTCTTTGACCGTCTCCACCAGACACCGAAAGATGTTCCCGAGGGTCTCAGGACACCGAGGAGGCAAAACTCGTCGCGATTTGACATCTCGACCCACCGAGAACTAGAAAAGCTACCAGGGTTTCATGAAGTACCGCCTAACCGACGACAAGAGCTTTTCATGCAGAAGATTGACCAGTGCAATGTCATTTTTGACTTCAACGATGCTAGTGCCGACATGAAGTCCAAGGAGATCAAGCGTCTAGCCCTACATGAGCTACTTGACTACATAGCCAATAACCGTCAAGTTATTACGGAACCAATGTATCCTCGTGTCGTTGAGATGTTCGCAAAGAACCTATTCCGCCCGATCCCTCCGCCTATGAACCCGCAAGGCGAAGCATTTGATCCCGAGGAAGACGAGCCTGTGCTAGAGGTGGCCTGGCCCCATATCCAGGTTGTCTATGAGTTCTTTTTGCGATTTATCGAAAGCCAAGACTTCAACACGAACATCGCTAAAGCCTATATTGATCATAGCTTTGTGCTTCAGCTCTTAGAGCTTTTTGACTCGGAAGACCCACGCGAGCGAGACTTCCTCAAGACGACCTTACATCGCATCTACGGAAAGTTCTTAAACCTCCGTTCTTTCATCCGACGTTCTATCAACAACGTTTTCTTCCAGTTCACCTACGAGACGGAGAGATTCAATGGCGTGGCCGAGCTGCTTGAGATTCTCGGCTCCATTATTAACGGATTCGCCCTGCCTCTCAAAGAGGAGCATAAGCTATTTTTGACTAGGGTGTTACTCCCTCTCCACAAAGTGAAGAGTCTTAGCATGTACCACCCTCAACTCGCGTACTGTATTGTTCAATTCCTCGAAAAGGATGCCTCGCTTACCGAGGATGTCGTTCTCGGCCTTCTCCGATACTGGCCAAAAGTCAACAGCACCAAGGAGGTTATGTACCTCAATGAGGTTGAGGACATTTTCGAGGTAATGGACCCTGCAGAATTCACAAAGGTCCAGGAGCCGCTGTTCCACCAGCTTGCCAAATCCGTCGCAAGCCCTCATTTCCAGGTCGCAGAGCGAGCCCTGTATTTCTGGAACAATGAGTATTTCTGCAACCTCGTGAGCGATAACGTCGATATCATCCTGCCCATTATGTTCGCACCGCTTTACGAGAATTCTAAGGGACACTGGAACAGGTGAGAAACTGAGGACCAAGTAGTTATTACCTGAGACTAACAGAATGAAATAGAACAATTCATGGGATGGTGTACAATGCGATGAAGCTCTTTATGGATATCAACCCGCAGCTTTTCGACGACTGCTCTCACGAATATACAGAACAGCAAAATAATGCTGCAGCCAGGGAAGCTCTACGAGAGAGGAAATGGGCCGCTATCACAGAGCAGGCTAATAAGAGGAAATCCAACGGCGCCTCTGGGAATGGTACCCCGGCTTCAAAACCATTGAATATAATGCCGCGAGTTGAAGAAGCCGATTCGGTTACGGAGGATAACCAGAAGAGGTTGGATTCGTTGAAGCTTCAGGATGCTGACAGAACTAATCGCCGTACCAACACGCACGAGCGGCAGGGTTCGGCTAGCTCTGCGCGGAGTCAGCGGTGATCTTGATTCCTGTTCCTCCTCCTATCCCTTGCGAACTCTCTCCCACGAAGAGCATTTCAGAAGTGCTCGACTTCTTTTACGATAGAACTTGTAGGCGACGATGACCTGGTTTACACGAACCTCATAAAAATTCTATTTCGTTTTATCCATACACCATCACAGCCCATTGTTTCCAGTAAGCATCGGGTTGTTCTCTCAGCCTAACTTGCGCGGTACTTGACGTCGACTTCGACCTTTGTGTGCGGACTTGACTTGCGTTTTTGGTCGCAAACAGGTAATGTTTGATATCGGCTTGAAGCGGGTCTGTCAGCCTCTGATCCTTCGGCAATACTTTGGATTGGGTCAACATCCGGGATGTCAAGTGCACGTTAGGTGGTTTTTTTCTTTTTTAAATTTCCCAGTACATACTTGATGGCTTTGTATGTCGTCCGAATTCCCCTATTCCCGTCTTCGATATACAGAATTCGGTTAAGGGGGTTAGCAACCGCGCTTACTCTACGTGACGTGAGACGGTGCTCATTATTCGTACACCTACGAAGCCTTGATAAAAGCGACCATCGTTGCGGGAGCGTGAGAATTAGGTATACTCGGAGGACACGACATAGGGGAAGAAGGTAAGGCAGAGGAGATGGACTGGACTGGGCCATCCATGCATGCTGAGAAAAGTGTATTCGGCGGTTCTAAGCGTCAAAGCGCCAACGCCCTAGGGGAAGAGGGAAGTTTAGTAGGGGTTCTGGAAAGCTTGTTCTGCCATCTGTGCAAAGCAAGCAGCAGTGCTTCTCGATCAATGCATGGAATTTTTTGTCTTTTGTCAGGATTGACGGGGAAGAGGAAGGGGAGGGGGCGGTGGCAGATCAGATATTATATTATGTCGTTGTTTTTTTGTTGTTTCGTCTGGCGGCTCCCGTCGCGGCGTCTAGAGGATGGAAATAAGGGCAATGATGATCATCAGCAACAAACGGCTGGTTTAGCTTTGCGAAACGATAATGTCAATCTTGATAGACCTTGTTTTGTGTGTGTGTGTCTAATGTGTGGTCTGGCATGGTGGGTTGATGCGCCCACACGCTGGGTTTTTCGTACTGAAAAGGTGTGAAAGTCGCCACTGTTTGAGTAAAGGGGTACTTAATGGTGAGAGTGCATATGTTGTGAGGAGATGTTGATCGGAATCGGTTGGCGAGCAATAAGTATCTTGGTCTTAATTCTTAATTAGGAACCCATCCGTCCTATCGCTTTGCCCTGTACGAGTAGGATAATACTATTTAATTATTATAACCAACAGTGCCTCATATCTCGAGAGCGAGTTACCGAACTGACTTCACCGTATACGAAGCACCACTATTCTATTTTAATTCTTTATTTTACTCGTTCGTATTATCCAAATAAAGATAATATGGCGACTACTGCAGTAGATAGCCTAGCTTTGGTAGTTGGTACATATATATACATCATCCATCTCTGCCCCCTTTTCTTTCCACACGACTATTCCTCAACATACCCCAACGCCTGGCCCACCTTGACTTTCTGCCCCTTCTCCACGGCCCATGCAAACCCGCGTTTTGCACCGGGGTTCCCAGCAACCGGGGCTTCGAAGACGAGTACGATGGTGCTGCCGAGCTTGAAGCCGCCCATCTCCTCGCCGCGGCGCAGGGCGTAGCCGCCTAACACACTGCTGGCTGCTGCATACGAGGCCTCGGCGAAGCCGGCGTATGGCTCGCCCCGCGCGGCGGCCTCTTCGGCGGCGCGCTCGGCCGCTGTATCGGTTAGGAGCGAATTCGTTCGGAGTTCGCGATCGAAGTTGATGGTGATGGAGCCGACATTGGTTGCGCCTACGGGCACAAAGCTAAAGAAGCCCCAGCGCCATCGGCCGAGGAGGACCACCCGCTCGTTTAGTGTGAATAAGCCAGGTAGTGTGCGTTGCAGGTATGGCGACACGGAGTATAGCTCCCCCGCGAAGTGCCGCCGTCGCTCTACTACCCAGTTCGCTGGCGAGTGGAATCGGTGGTAGTCACCTGGTGCTAGGTACACGACCGCATAGTAGAGGGCTGTCCGGTTCTCCGGCGATAAGAGCGCGTACCAGGGTTTTTCACCGAGCGCTAGGTCCGCTCGTACCTCGGAGACGGCACCGGGACTAGACGGGGTGGCGGCTTGGTCGCCTAACTTCTTGCTGGGGCTTTCGTGGGCCTTGTCCGGTCCAGAGAGGAGGTTAGGTAGAGTGTAAGAGATACCATTTACTCGTGCAAATTCTTCATCTGACGAGACGAGCGATTCGTCTCCGCGCTTTGGCGTTGGCGACTGGTCGGGGATCTCGTTTCCTTCACCAGACAAGCTGGGCGTAGGTGTGTGCTTACCTAGTAGCGCGTCAACGGTATATGTCATGCCTTTGACCTGCTCGATATCATTGCCCTCGATTTTTCCGAACTGTAGCACACGCCCATCGGCAGGCGATAGCAATGCGTTGGGATTCGGGTCCAATGGCCGAACACCGGGCTTCAGCGTTCGATAGAAGAAGGCCGAGAGGTTAGGGTATGTACGGAGGTCTGGCTCGGATACTTCGTCCAAGTTGACGCCGAATATGAATGAGTACAATTTGAAACCGGGGACTCGTAGATAGTAGGGGATGGTGAGTTCATTGAACTTGCCCCATAACCTTGACAATGCCTTCAGAGGCAGAGTTGACATTACCTTCACTTGCCTAATGAGAGCGGGTCAGCCACGAGGTTGACGAAAATAGGTGTTGTATATATCGAGCTCATACCATGGGCCATCCGGTCGTACTCGCGCTCGTTTCCTAGGGCGAACACCAGGTTCATCGCTATCTGAAGCCTCTTTTTCGAGCCTTTCCTTCTCGCGAGCTTGCGTTTTGTAGAACTGCATTAACCCAAGGAAAGCAATTCCTAAGCCGACAGGTATAGGATACCATTTAACTTTCGTCTCTTTGAGCGCGCTTCGCAGTCTTGACCCGAAGCGCTGACTATTTTGGTATTTCTGCGACGTATGATGAAAATATACCCTGGGCGAGGCTACAAGATGCTTCGTCGACCGTCCCGTCGCGGCAGTATACGTTTGTCGAAGCATGCATGGCGATATCGGGCGACTCAATGCGGGCGTATGCCCTCGGACAGACGCCGAGCATAGACTTGCCATTGACATGCCTTATGTCTCTAAGATCTTTATATAAATCGTCTCATTAAAGTTTCTGAGGGGAGGGAAAAAAAGACACGCTAATAAATGGCTAGCTCTAAGTCGATACGTATGTCAATTGAATCAAGCAAGACCCCATACGAACACTAGGGTTTACTTCTATAGTTCTATGTATTAGAACTGAAGTCGTACATACATAGTGTAATAATTGGAAATGTTGGAGATTTGAAGTTTGTTACTGGCCAAATGCCAAATGCAGCACCGGCGGCAGACTGGGAAGACCCTCAATGACGCAGGGCAGGTGGAGCTGAAGAGCTATCCCTTTTCAGCTTGATTACGAGGCGGCGGCAGCTGGCAGAGTCTATGTAATCTGTCGTTAGGTACCTAGGTATTGTACCTTTTGCTGCTTCGTAGCTGCTTGTATGCATTCCGTAAGGTTTAGTGTTATCCGATGTGGAGTAATTACCCAAGATATTGGGGTGTGTATAATACTTTGTAAGCACGGCCCCTTTTAGCCTACCTAACTTAAGGTACCTACCTGGTTAGGTAAGCAAATGACATGAACAGCTTGCAGTTGACGAGTCCCTCGTCTCAGTCCGCTTGCCTGTTGCCGACGACGACAAGCCGTACAACAGCACTTTCCCTACTTCATTTTTCAACTTTGACCTCTTTCCCTATTTATTAAGTCTAAACTTAGTAACTTCATTAATTTAATTAATTCCCTCTCCTTCTTTTTTCTTCTTCTAAACATACATCACAGTGCCCGTCTTGCAAGCATTACAATACCACACAATACAACAAGCTACGTGTCTGTTGCGGGAAATCCGTAATGGTTTTTATTTTTTTGTCTGCCTGATATGTTTTCACCCACCATCCTTTAAGTCTTGGACCTACGCGCAGCGAGGTGAATGCGAATGCACAACTTTATTTAGGATTTACTTCCCGCCCTCGTACTCCCTCTTTTCCCGCCTGATTACCGTCGCCTAGAGCGGCGTTTACACACCTCCGAGCCTTTCTCTAGCAGTCATAAATCGCCATGGCGTCCGACTTAACACCACCCCCAGCAAACTCTCCGGCTGACTCAAACTCCGAGACCTTTACCCTACAAATCCTATCGCCTTCTGTAGGCATACCGCAACCATTAGCGCTCCAGAAACTTCCCATAGGCACCACTGTTAAACAGCTAAAGGAGCGCATCCGCGATGTTGTTAGCACTAAACCTGCTGACCAGGCGCAACGTCTCATTCATCGAGGTCGTTTGTTAGCCCGTGATAACGAGACAATGACTGATATTTTCGGTCAGGAAGCGGTATGTGCCCAACCGTTAAATTCCAAGAGAGGGAAATTCGGCTGACAAGTCTTTCGATATAGCTGCGCTCTACGCATCACCAGACGTTACATCTAGTGTTACGAGATCTTTCTGATAGCCGACCAACGTCTACGCCAACTCCTCCAAACCAGAGCACTGCTTCGGGTCAACCCTCGGCTGGAGTGAACCCTCTTTCCCAGCACCAGCTGCATCCCAACGCTAATCCTTTTCAACCCGAGCCTCAGGCGCGCGCTGGAATCCCTCATTACCACGGCTTAGGCTTTGGTTCTCAAAGGGCTGTCCCTGGGATGCCGGCCTTTGGCCAACCAATGGTCCTTCCGCCTGGCCTTTCTCCGCAGCAGTATAACCAGTGGGTAAGAGCCCTGAATGCTCACGTAGGAGCTCGCGACCATAACCTGCGAACGGCTACTCCAGGGGCGCAAGACATACCTACTACCGGCGCAAGGGGAACGCCAGGAATGAGTACACCTGGAAGGATAGCTTCGCCGTTCCAGGCAGAGGTGACGCGTACCACAGTCAGCGAGAGAACCGATCCCAATGGATTACACTGGCGAATAACTTACAACGAAACGTTTGCGAATCCGCTACAGCGACCAGGAAATGTTTGGGGCTCTCAAGCACGCTCTGTTCCGAATGGGAGCCAGTTTCACGACAATGAAGCACAGGATACTCTGCGAGCTGCGGATACTAGCGCGGCAACTAGGGTTATGGCCGATGCTATGCGAAGGAATGCTAGCAGCTCTTCCCTAGCAAGTCTTGCAACCGGCCAAGCTCAGTATCCTATTCCGCCTGGGGTTACTACACCATTGATTCCATCTCGAGCGGGCAGCGCTACTGCTACACCAGATCCGTTTAGAGCAGCCGGCCAATCCAGAAGCCTACCTATACACCAAATTCAGACGGATTCGTCTCAAATCACGCCAGAGGTGTTTCTCCTATCTTCCCCCGATGGACCTCGTGCCTTGTTGCTCAATGGCAGCTTAGGGGCGTACTTCAGCTCTCCAACTCGAACCGTAAATCCACCTATGAGTGTACCATTTGCGCAGAGACAGTATCCACTTACATTTGCCAATGCTTTCCATCCGCAATATACCGTGCCGGTACCAGCGCCAACCCAACCGCAAATGCCTCCAGCCGGACAAGGACATAATGCTACTCAACTACAGCAACATCAGGCTCAACAACAGCATGGTCCACCTCAGCCCCTTCAGATGCCACATATAGGACATGCTGTAGCTCGTGCAGACAACCCACAAATCCAGGCTATTAGAATAGCTCATTTATGGCCGCATGTTTGGTTGGTCGCTCGTATTGGCTTCTTCATCTGGTTGTTCTCATCGCCAAGATCTAGCTGGTCTCGGTTTTTTTTCATGATTGGCGCCGCAGTCATCATGTTTCTCGCCCGCATTGGCCTTTTGAATCAACTGTGGGTCCCTTTCCGCCAACGCTTGGAGAACTTGATACCTCCAGTCGACGGCCACCAGGACGCGCGAGGCAGGGACGTCCAGGGCGGAAATGGTGCTATGGCAGATGGCGGACAACAGCAAAGAGAACTACATCCGGCTGATACGGCAGCCAGGCTAGTGCAGCAGCGACGTCATGCGAATGCCAACTGGTTGATGGACCAGGTTAGGAGGTTAGAACGTGCTGGTATTCTGTTCCTTGCTAGTATCGCTCCAGGAGTTGCCGAGCGGCATATCGCGCAAGTTGAATCCGAGGCGCGGGCTGAGCGTAGACGACGAGAGGAAACCGAAGCTGCCGCTGCAGCTGCGGCTCAGCAATCAGAGAGAGCAGGTGATGCAGAACAGGGCGGAGATAGTGATACCGCCACTGCCACTGCCACCGCCAGTGAAGAGTCAGGGGGTCAGGATCGATCGCCGGAAGGCGAGAGGGGTAACGAGAGACCACCTACTGTGGAAGAGCCGCTCATTGACATATGAACCCACTGGCGGGCACCAGTAATGCGATACTCCATCAAGAGGTGTGACATGATAAGAGCTGCAGAAGATGGCGGATATTTCACAAGACGTGATTCACGCGTCTTGCGATAAAATAAAGAAAAGAAGTTGGTCAAAATGACATTGGAGGGACCTCAGCTCAAAGTCGAGGCCGTTTTGTAGAATCTCCGAATAGCGGGTTTTGTGTACAGCGTGTATGTATGTACTTATGTATGTTTCTGGAGTTGGCGCTTGCGTGTGAGCGAGGGGGAACGTGTATCAATGAATAGCAACAGCCTGACGAGGGTCGAGGGCTGGCTGGATGGCTGGTTGTGCAATAAGAGACAGGCAAACAGACAGAAAGGCAGAATATGACGTGAGCGATCACGTCGAATAAGACTTTTTCTCCAGGACGGTTACTTCTTGTGTCTTTACGGTCTGAAGATGTGTATTATGATAGCTGGAATATGCTGTATGTGAAATCCGCCTCGTCTACGATTTCTCTTTAGGTCCGACTACGATACCTCATGGTTAGAGGGATGAAATATGTGTAGGTTCACAAATAACACGCCAATAAAACCGACTATCTCACCACCAAGTTAGTCAGTTAATCTACTCTACTCGACGTAGTCTATTTTAACTTAACCTACCCTCCCCCTCCCGTGATATTTCCTACATTCATAGCAAGCCCGAACAAACAAGAAAAGCGACGCGCAGAGCAAATCAGTAACGCAGTCATCAAAAAGTAAAAGTAACAATTCAATCGTATTGGTAACAGTACCCTAACACTGCTCCTTTAGCTCAGCTTGCTCAGTTAGTTAGCCGATAGCATTATCATGCCCACGGACCAGACGTATCTCCTATTCTCTATGTACACACTACATTTATAACCCGACAGCACCTCAAGCATTTCGGATAAACTACAGCCCCCTTATTTTCGGCCCTACTCGTCCGTGACGGCGGCGAATTTATCCAGCATGGCCTGCTGAACGGCCTCGTACTATAGATTAAGTTAGCATCGTATAACTCATTACGCACGTGAAATATCATCCCCGCCTAATAGGAACGGGCCCTTGTTTTTGAACTGGGTCACGTACCTTCTTACTAATAGCCTCCTTTCCCTCGCTCGGGAGCTCAAATTTGAGGCCTCGCAGCTGCGCCTGGAGGTCACTCGTAGCCTCACGAACCTTGGACCAGCTCTGGCCCTGTGCAACGGCCTTCTGCGCCTCGTCATGGAAGCCGACCATAAGCTTCATCATCCATTCCGTCTTCCAGATAGGGCAGAACTGGTCGTAATCCGAGTATCCGTTCTGTTGTAGGAAGTCCTCCTTTAGCAGTGTCGAAATGTCCAGCGTGATCTTGTCGGGGTCCGACAGCGCTGATTTACCGACCAACTGCACCACTTGGTCCAGCTCCTCCGAGTCTGATAGAAGCTGCTTGATACGGTCACGTAACCGCGGGAAGTCGGGGTAGTCCTTCTCGTACCACTTGTCCAGCGCGTTCGTGTACTTGCTGTATGACAACGACGTGTTGATGGATGGAAAGTGCTTCCGTTGCGCGAGTCTCTTGTCGAGACCCCAGAACACTTGGACGATACTGAGTGTCGAACTGGTAACGGGATCGGAGAAATCACCACCTGGAGGACTGACGGCACCGACGATGCTGATACTGCCCTCGCGCTCGGGGGAGCCTAGACAGCTCGTCCTTCCTGCACGCTCGTAGAAACTGGCCAGCTTGGCGGAAAGGTACGCAGGGAAACCTTGGTCAGCAGGCATTTCACCGAGACGGCCGGAAATTTCACGCAGGGCTTCGGCCCATCGAGATGACGAGTCAGCCATCATAGCCACGTTCATGCCCTGGTCACGGAAGTACTCGGCGACAGTGATACCCGTGTAGATGGAAGCTTCTCGGGCAGCGACGGGCATGTTAGAGGTATTGGCGATCAGGGTGGTTCGCTTCATGATAGGCTCCCTGCGGCCCTCAACCTCGATAGATAGCTCGGGGAAATCCTTCAAGACTTCAGCCATCTCGTTACCGCGCTCACCACATCCGACGTACACGATGATGTCGCTGTTGGAAAACTTAGAGACGGACTGCGAAATGACAGTCTTGCCACAACCAAAAGCACCGGGGATAGCCACAGTACCGCCTTGTACACTAGGGAAAAGGGCATCCAAAACTCGCTGACCAACAATGAAAGGGCTGTTGGCGGAGAGCTTCTCGGTCGTTGGCCGCGGGACACGGACGGGCCAGGTTTGCATCATGCCATACTCGGTCTTGGTGCCATTGAACTCGACCTCGAGAATCTTCTCGTCCACGGTATATTCACCCTTTCCAGCGATTCTGGTGATAGTTCCTCTTGCTCGTGGCGGAAGTAGGATCTTGTGTACCTTAATGAAAGAGTTCTCAAGGACGGTCCCCCAGACGTCACCACCGGAGATGTGGTCGCCCACCTTCAAGGTAGGTGTAAACTCCCACTTCTTAGTTCGGTCGAGAGCAGGCACAGCAATACCGCGAGGGATGTAGATGCTGTCAGACTGTTGGGCGATCTTCTCGAGAGGTCGTTGAATTCCATCGTAGATGTTGTGTAATAAGCCGGGACCGAGTTCGACGGAAAGAGGTCTACCGGTTCTATGGACGGGGTCGCCCACAGTTATACCAGCTACGCTTTAATATCAGTTCTACATCATCTTGCTTGGCATTGGGTATGCGGGATGCTTGGGTGGCACGCACCGGTTTCTTCGTAAACTTGGATGGTGGCTTGGTCACCATTGATTCGAATGACTTCACCGACTAAGTTATCGTGACCGACTCTTACGAGCTCGTACATGGCAACTCCGATCATATCCTCGGCCACTATGACGGGTCTAGTTAGGTAATACGTTAGCTTTGTGATCGGAGGTTATAAGTAGACATGGTGCATCGTTTACGAACCCGGATACGGAGTAGATCTTGCCTGCACGTATACATAAGTGATCAGCTCTTCAGACGAATAACAAGGTATATAAACAGTAGAGCTACGTACCACTATTGAGCGCATCTTCGCCATTTGTGGCTTTCTCTGACTATATGCACGAGAGACATTAGATATCTAAGTCATAAAGAGGTAGGGCAAGTCAAGTTAAGTTGCTTGCTTGCTTGCTTTGTTGCAAGTTTTACTACAGATTGGAGGTGGCGGGAGATAGCTAAGCTTACCGGAGCCATCTTGGGAGTCTCTTTCGGTGTAGGAAGCGACTCTGTAGCTGGAGAAACGGGCGAGATAGATATTGTAGGAGCTAGTAAGGGCGAAGCTGGGGGTGACGAGACCGGCGTCGATGTGGTGGAAGTTGAAGTTGAAGTTGTAATTGTAGTTGTAGTTGTGATGATGTTAGGAGTAGCAGTAGCTGGTGATAGCAGCGGGCTGGGCGGTAGTGGTTGGTTAGCAGCTTCAGCTATTAGACCTGTGGCTTTAGCGGCTCTAGCGGCTCTGCCAGGGCTATTAGTCTTAGAGCTGCCAGGTGACGCAGATTGCGCAGGGCTCGAGGTAGGTGTGACCGGTCTACTTGAACCCGGACTTGTACTTTGGCCGTGGTTTCCCCGCCGTTCGATCAGCTCCACTAAAGACTTTGAGCAACAATCCAGTGTCAGTAACGCGATTGCTCCATTGAGTAACGCCTAAGGGGGCTTCGTGCATATAGTAGTGTATGTACATACAGGCCGGGCCCGCAGCGTCGGTCGGAGGCCGAGCATGCAAACGCGTTATGCGGTGTAAACCGTCTAAACTTTCTAGGTGAGGAGTTGTCTTTGACGAGGTCAATGTTAGTCGGATCTGAAATATTGATGTAAACTCGACAAGGCTGCTTATGCCTTAGTTATAAGCGTACGTTGTATCCGGGAGATGTAGTTGATTACAAGTAATTACAACCGACACGAAGGAAGCCACAAGTATAAGTACAATACAAGAGGTAACCGCTAGGTACCTGGGCAGCCTCTCGACCGAAATTCCCCCGCTTTTAGAATTATACCCTTGCACCGATAAACAAATATTGCCTTGCACCTTGCAACAGCTCAACTTGCCGGTCCTTGTTTCTTCTCCTTGAATTACTTGAAATTATGATTGCTTGCTTGCTAGTCTTTATAGATTAAATGCACCTCGAGCCGCAATTGCATGCATTGTAATATATAATAAGCGTATGTCATATTATTCCTTAAGTCTCAAATGCCTTTAAAAACGAAGACTATAGTATTCACTATAAAGATACGTCTAAGAGCTAAGCATACGTAGACTTTTGTATTTTTCTAATTTATTACATATGTCATAAGATACCCGTTCCTACGAGCATCATATATAGTAGAACAATATTGATTTACTCTTCAAATAAATAATATCTTTAATGGTGACATATCATAGCTTATTGAACTCTAAAGGGTTATAACAACTGTGAAGCAACAGCTAAGTAGCAGGGCAAACTTCACCTAAACATATTTAACGATAAACTCAAATATGCAGACATACAGTTCTTTTAATCTCTTAATATCCTACAACCAATACAACGGAGCGGCGTTATCATGATACTCGTTACACTATAGTACAACCCAACAAATACCTACTCCCCCTCCCATTCCCAGTTTTCTCGCCTCTCCCAAACTAAAGATGGACCTGATCCAGCTTCTCCGAAACGCCATTGACACCGTTAGAACCATTGGCACCATCCACCCGATCCGGAATAACATCCCACGACTCATCCTCGCCCGCACCGCGCACCCACCGCGGTTCCGTCTGGAACGAGTCGACGACGAGGTGACTAATCCTCGCCCACATGTCCCCCTTGATCCTAGCCCAAGGCTTGTCCTCGTACTTCTCGCATAGATTTTGGGCGATGCTGACGGCGCGGAAGAGCTTGATGCCGTGACCTTCTTCTTCTAGGGCGTACATTAGAGGGAGTTGTTCTATTATATTAGAGTTTAGTTAGTGAATTTATGAAAATGTGCTTTTAAGCTGTGTATTGTAAATGCGTACCATCTACTGGAGCCAGTTTTCCAGCCCGCGGGACGTATGTGGCGATATTGTCGAGCTCAAGGGGCGGAGAGCCTCTGGCTGCGTACTGGACGAGGTCGAGTCGTATCTTCCACTCGAGGAGCCTCACTTTGGTTTCAATCGAGACCCAGTCCAGGCCATTCAAGATGATGTATATGGGGTTAATATTAATATGGTGCCTATTTGCCGTGAGTAAACCACATAAGTTACGAAGGGTGGGTAAGAAGACATACATGATGAAGAAGTCGAACTTGGGCTCCTTGCCAGGATGGAAAGCTGCGGAGGCACCTTCGTATAGGGCCGTGTGATACATCTCTGCATTTCTCTCGTCTAGCTCTTCCGGCTTGACCTTCACCTTGCTCGCTATCTCGACAATCTCGTCCCATGCTTTACCAAAGACGCCCTTACTAATTTTGGTTGGCTCATCTGTGCCATGGATGGATTTGGTGAGCTTTTCGTTCGTCTTGACTTCCTTTAATAGGCTCTCGATGCTTGGCATGGGTTCCGTATTTGATTTGGCAGTCTCTTCGGTCGTATATAGGAACTCCTTTAGGTCATCTTCATGGACAGCTGCTTGGGCCAGACCCATGGCGACTATGGCAGGCTGTTTCCACTCGATGCCGTACATTAGCTGGATTATGGGGTGAAGGAACCCTAATCTAAGTGTCAACATGTGATATCGACTGAAATTATGTCATTTATAGGGCTTACCAGCAACCATCCGAAGCAGCATGTCTTCACTTCTCTCGTCGCCCTTGAACATGTGTTCACTAAGTGCCTTCTCCCAGCCTAGCTTGTCGATCTCACTTTGATAAAAGGCCAGGAACTCGTTATAATATCTTCACCTAGGATGTCAGCTGATATATTGGAAATAGTTTAGAGATAACTGGAATGGCAGTTTCTAGTTTCCTTAACTTTGACAATAGATGCCAGGAGTCCAGATGAATGAAGGGATGTCCATCCTCAAGTTTGACTTACCTGCGATTACCAAGATACTTCTTAGCTTTCTCCCAGTCTCCGAGCTCTTCGACAACATTCTCACGGATCTTGTGAGCTGGCCTTTGGTACGTCTTATTCACATCGAAGCCTTTCTTCAGAAGCTCGGGAGAGGCCCCTGTGCCGTATAAGGCTAGGATATGATGACTTATACTGAAGAATAGGTCAGCACTTCCGTCTAAGTCTCGAAATATACGACGGGAACTTACTGATTATGGTATCCCTCATCATTGAAGAACACATAATGTTTCTAAACCTCGGATTAGAGCTGTGTTTCTTTTAACCACTAGAGCTCGACCTACCTCGAGGTCCTCCTGCAACAGTTCAGTAGCCTTCTTTGCCGAGGCTTCATTCTGTTGAATCTTCCATAGCCCAGTATTGTCGGGTGTGATTTGGATAGTGTGTGCCGTTGCCATAGTTACTAAATTCCTATAGGTTGAAAGCTTGAAGAATTTTATATTGCTTCGAGCAACTCGCAGAGGGAAAGCAGAAAAGCTCATGGGTTCTTCCCCTTATATATCTTATACTTCAGACCCATGCCAAGCCTCGCCCACCACAACTCGGCCTTTTATATGATGACAAATCTTATAAATAATAGGCAACTGGTGGTTGGATGGAAGTTGCGGAGAAGGGGTTTGCCTGTTACAAGATGGTGTATGTGCAATGGTGACGAGGTCACGATAAGTCCGGGGCATCCAGCATGGATGGGCAATAGCCCCGTCTTGGTAACTAATACAACGCGGATAGAGCGAGCGCGAAAGGTCAACTGCTTATAAACCGTGCATCAACTTAGCAGCTTTCGGCTTCCGCATAGCAGGCGAACTGGTCCCGAATCGGAAGTTAGACTTTACCTATCCGGGATTAGGTATGCAGCTATTGCCGAAAGTCATGCATATATGTGACATCATCCGCATGATTTTGCAACGTTATGCAATATCCTACTTTTACGTATTGGAACTTTTGCCGCCTCTCATAGGAACTTTTGGTTTAAGAGAGTTTAAAGACGAGTACGAGCTTAACTTCTTAAGGTAATGAAGCTAGGTACTAGGGTTATAAGTGTAGGCGAATTAATAAGCATAGGTAACTATAGACCGCCAACATAGGACGTGAACACGATGGACCATGGTAACATTTCTCTGCTTACAAACATAAACAGCCTGGGCATAGATATTATGACTCATATCTTGGTAGGAGATGTGTCTAACCTAAATGATTAAGTGTTAATCACAAGCTCATATACCAAATAGTATGTTTCAACTGTTTGATCGAGATTCTATGATATTCAGGGGGTCGGTGTATCCTCTTGTATTCCCATATATCAAGTCTATAGTACCGTAGTAGTGCCATTGAGCTTTAAAGGTTTGTATCCGTATCTGTTGTGGATGAACTCGGGATGTTTATATATTCTACAACTCTATTACAGGTATCTATATTAGTTAGTATTAGTTAGTTAGATTGTTCCATATCCTGGGGATATGGTTCCCTAAACAATACAAACCTAGGTAGCTATATAAACCAGCCTTTGTAAGTAGGAAATAATACAATTATCTAACATCTTTGTCGATAGAAGAGGCCGAAGGACGATGTCAGAAACGGTTGTCCATTCTTATAGTATTTTATACAACTCCCATCTCGCTGTAGACACCGGTATCTACCCAACCACCTACGAGTAAACACAACAAACGTAAATACACTAAAAGTCCGCAAAGCAGACATGGCAGCAGTAAGGACCAAAAGCGCTGTGTTGCCTTGTTACCACCATAATCGTCCTAGCAACAAAGGCCATACATACGTACACGCCGTTGCCGATCAACACCAGTGATATTCACCTGTGGGACTGCAAGGAAACTACGTCTTTGGAATCCTGTATTATCATGTACCACTTGCTACGCTGCCATACTTCTTATTTTACCAGTTCGCGTCGTATTTTCTCTCATCGGCGATACCAAGCTAATTAGAGAACCTCTTCCCACCTTCCAATTACATTTCTATTCCCAGTAGCCCACCATGTGTAAACAATACCACTACCACTCCGAATGCTTTACCACCAACTGCCACTCCATCCTCGGTTCTAGGAAGCGCAACCGGTACTGCCGCGAAGCTCTCAAAGCTAGGCGTCTCGGGCGTTGCTCAACAGGCGTCCAAATCGCGGGTGTTTTCCGCGTCGTGGAGTCGACAGCGTGTTGCGAAGCCTGCAAGCAGCAAGCCAAGACAAACCGCCAACACGAACAGCAGAACGAACAGCAGGTCCTAGACCAGAGCAGCAGCAGCAGCAGCAGCAGCAGCAGTGACCAGGAGAAAAACGCTAACATCGAGATCCTTGGCTTCGTCGCAATGCCTAAGGCTAAGCCCAAACCCCCGTCCCAACCTCCCATCCCAGCCCAATCTGAACCCCTACCAAAAAGCAAGGGCAAGACCAAGAACAGCAACCAAGACCTATTCGACACAGTCTTCGCAGCCGCCCTAGCAGACATGGAAATCGCCTTTAACAACGCGACTTCGGATACCGCCACCACCAAACCAGGCACCAGCGACACCAACGAGGAAGCATAGAACGCCTCTCGCGAAGTCCTCGTCCCCCAAACTCCGGAGAAGAAGACGTCAACCACCACCAAGCGCGGCCGAAAGCACCGCAGCAAACCCCAAGATCACAGCCAGGATAAGCCTCCCGTCGACGACGCCGAGCGCTATCCCTACGGCTTCAGCCCAACGCCGACCGAGGGCAAGTACGTCTGCGAGTATAGGCGCGAAGACGAGTCTGACTAAGATGGTTATCATGATGTATAAATGAATGAACGAAACATACGTCCAGGTTACTTTATCATCTGCTTTTGGCTTGTCGCGACTGTATGTCATCATCGACCGACTGTACGGCCACCGAGTAAGTAAGTAGAAAGAAGAAGCGCATCATAGCCCTTTTGGTACATCGCTAACGAAGCGTCGCAAAGGGAACGAACGAACTGCGAACTGCCTATTGTGTTATGGATGAAGATTGCGTAGGCTCCGATCTTCGTGGAGGTTTATAAGGCCGTGGATTTCTTAGCAGTGGCAGACTACGTACTGTTGTAATAGGGGAATAGGAATAGGGACGTTTAATATAAACAAGTCTTGTTCGCTCTCGCCTACCGTCCCCCTTCCTTTTCGTGAGTAGTGCTCGTTCCTAGTAAACTACCTAACCTAGATGAGGGTTATTCTTACTTTATCCTCATCCGTAGCCTCCCGCACGTGTTCGGTTAGATTGGGTTCAGTATCTGGATCGATCCAACATACACCAATGCGTCTATAACAGTCCGCTTCCTCTTTACAAAGGCGTACCAGTAAGCCCCATATCATATTTTTTATCCGTTGATCAACGACAAGTATAATATATGCCTGATGCCAATAATCGACTGTTTCTATACAGTCTAGATGTAGGGCTCTCGGACGAAACCCCAATCTTGGGTTTATTGGCGTTATGAATCTTGTTACGCTATGCTTGCCGCTATTTGCTGCAATGTCTGGCTCGATCTTGTAAAGGAGACATCGTAGTTTTAAGTAAGATGCCCTATGGCTATTAACAGCACCTTGTTTGGCAGCCGTATGCCCATCATGGGCCTCGTCAACATTGATTAGGACACGGTCCTGAGGGTGTGGGATAGCGTCAAAATAAACTTGTCTGTCAAAGCTAGCCCAGCTCCACGAAGGACCGCAGTCATACGAGGGTGGCACATCGGACATCCTAGTCCACCAAAGAAGCATCCACGGAAGCTGCGAGCGCCATAGGCCTGCGACGTAAATATCCATATCTTTAAGAGCCTCCTGGACTCGAGACGCAATCCCAAAGATTGCTATTAACTTGTCGGTTTTATATGTCAATTCTAGAGTTGAATACTCGGAGATTATGGTCATCCAGTCCAGGAATAGGTCGCGTCTCAAGAGCTCGATCTTCTCGTCTATGTTGAATCTTTCAAGATGTGCTAATGTCCTCTCAAATCTAGGTACGTCACTATATATGGAAAAAGGTGACTCCTTGGGATAACTAATAAAACTACCTGGGAACGGATCATGCCTCGTTTCAGAAAATCTTAACCTAGACATTTCTGATAATGTAAGATTTAGGCTTGTTAGATTCATAGCTAAGGGAGCTCGGCGCTCGTCAAAATCGACGTAAGGTTCGAAAATGAAAGGAAATGTTTCGCATGCAGTTGTTTGGTTGCATTCCCAAAGCAGTTGGTCTTTGGCGCAATGGATTTGTCGCGGTGATAGTGCGCGTTCTTGAAAAACCCAGGCTCGCTTGTTTAGTGGTGCTTCCTCGACATTCCTACCCCAGAATCTTCGGGAACTGATGAGGTATCTCTTTGTGATAGGGTTCTCTTCTACCCCCCCTATTCGTAGTATAATTTCTAGGGGAGAAACTATAGTAGGATCCCGGGAGTAGAAACAGCCTTCGGTTGGTCCTTCAGCTGCTGTCGCTGCGATATTGCACTTTGAATGTCGATATACGTCGACCATAGCTTTGCTCTCATGTATCCAGTCGTCCTCAGAGCCTTGGATAATGCATAACGAATCAATCCATAGGTAGTCGTTATGAAGAAACCGCGATAGACGGACAGCGTCTCGGAATGTCTTGGGGAGTTCTCTGTATAAAAATCCATTCTTTAGTCGATCTTCATAAGTCTCGCTCGTGAGCTTCAGCATCTCGAAAGCGATAATACCCCAACAGTGACTAAGTGTCATGTAACCCCCTTTAGGTGGCTTGTCTTGTGTTAAGTGAAGTTGTATATTTAGGGAGCTGAGATCTTCATCGGTGAGATATCCATTAGGAAGATGGCCGATATACAAAAGCCTCGTCGGATACCATGGGTAGGGGCGGAAGCTGTTGCATCTGCCATGGTGATTTATGCAGTTCTCTATCCAAGAATCACATAGTTTCCATGCCGTTTCGTTATCCGTTGAATGCGGGGGCGTATAACTTAGGTCGTGGTATGTTTGTATGGATGTTAACTCCTCACGTACCCTCTGTCGGCCTGTCAAGAGAGCGAATCGAATATGTTAGTCGCACCGTTGGCCACACACTTAGGTCGACTCAAGATAGCTTACGCGAAGTGCCAGGGTAAGAAATGGTTTCGTGCAGTTTTGCATACATTCGTATAGAGTAAGCCGTCGTTATAGACTTTAAAAATATCGCAAATGAGGAACCCCGGTTTTGTGCTGCGCTGAGCATCGTCTCATTCCAAACTTCCGTCTCGGGGTCTCTATATAATCTTAAGCTTTCAATCAAGCGTGGCCGTCTTGCGCTGATGGCTGATGGAACCTTTCTTACATGATATCATGTCTTATTACAATGCAGAGCTGGCAACCGGATCTGGCTGATTTGTGTATATTATGATAATACTCAGATGCCACATTTCCGGTACCATTAAGTTGATCAAAGTTCAATTCAACATTAGAAAGGAACTCGTTGCAATAACTGCAAAGTTTTGGCCCGAATCTGCTTGCAAAGACGTTGCCTTCGTGACTACTTGCTGACGAATTAGACATTGTGCCTACTGACTTTCCCCGAGATCGCATCAACTTAACAGGCGCCAGAGAAGGTTTAAAAGGGGCTTAAGTAAGGTGTATTAAGATGAAATGGTGCTGAATAGAAGCTGATGCCTAAATTCCCGATCCAGAGGAAACCCGTCACTATATAAGACTTTCATAGGCGCCGTGCGGCTACATAGGTACTACATCAAATACTACCCTACAGGGTGTTGGTTATCTAAAAAGAATCCTCAAGCTTACTATAACTAACGGCATAGTGTACCAAGTTTAAGCATCGAACGGTTATAAAAATGGGACGCTTTTTGAAATGGAACAATAATTCAAAACTAACACAGAAATACGACGAAATGGATATATCAAGCGAGCGTACTACTCAGAATTTATCAAATCCAGCTTACCTAGCTGCCTTAGGTAGCCTTGATGAACAATACACCTAGTTACAAGATATTGCATTCTAGTATAAAAAAGCTGGTGCTGCAACGTAACACATCGTCCCTCAAAACAATCACCACTGATAAAACACATCAACTCAACATTTCATAATATATTAACAAGATAAAACCGTCCTATACGACAAGAATAAAAAAGATAAAAAAGTGTAAAAATGGTATGAATCATAACGCTATAAATCCCCTCGTAGCCCCATATCCCAACACGCATGCCTACGTGACGTCCCAGTATGCCTTGCCATCCATGCCGGCGCCTACCCAGGCGCTTTGGGGGAAGACAGGGGCTGCGGTTCTCCGCCCGATGTTGTCCGACCTACCTATATGTATGTCGGCGCCGTCGCGTCTCATATCTTCCGAGACACGCGCAGGCGGAGTCACCCTGCCCCTATCATGCATGGCATGTCTGCCTGCCCCATTCCCATTGTGGACCCCTTATTTGGAATTTTATGATTTTCTCAATTTTACTCGGTTTAGCAATAGCGTCATTTTTTTCACGCCTGAGATTCGCCTTCCCAGAACCAGTATCTATTTTGCGTGTTAGCTTCGTATGCAACCGGACAAATAAATGTCATGGAAAGGGGTTGGAACATACTGTGCTGCGTATTGCACCTCAAATGCCGCTGGCTGTCCCTGACACGTGGCTGGCGCGCTGCCACCTGCGGTCTCGATGCGGTAGACCTCCTGCAAGTTGCCTGTGGAGCCGGATTGGGTCTTGAGGCGGAGCCATGGGACGGCCTTCTCGCCTTGTTGGCCCTTAGGCGCGTCAGCAGGTGCGTTGGTCTGGCTGTCCTTGGTGCAGCTTGCTTCGCCGATCTGGCTCTGAGTCGTGTCGAGGTTGAAAAAGGGCGTCGTAGTGTTTTTGAAGAAGTGCTTGCCGGAGATGATCAGGTTCGTGGGACCCATGCGCACGTCCTCCTGCGCCGTGAGGTTGAACTGGAGAGCAAGCTTGGGCAGGAGATTCAATAGATCCGGGTACGCGGAGGCGACGCAGCTCGCGTTGAAGAGTGTGGCTACGGCACCGTCGGCGACGGGAACGGCGGTGGCGTTAGTTGTGTCGCAGGTGTAGTTCTGCGTTCCACGGCCGATAGCTACGTGCTTTAAGATTAAACCGGCAGACGGAGGAGACAGTGGCTCAGGGGCTGAAGATAATGTTAGTTACAATTCTTATAATACTTGGATAGGGAAATAGTGACGAACCTGTAGCCATCTGTGCCTTTGAGATATCACAAACTGGGGCTGACGACATGTATTTCCCTATCTCAACCTTCTGTGCCAACATATTGAAGTACTCGGATACGGTCTCGAGCCCGTCAGGCTTGGCGGCATTCCAGTTGAATGTGGGCCATGTCGGGGCAGCGATGACACTCGAAGCACCGAGTAACGAGACTAATAATGTCGAGACGTACATCTTGATAGATTTGAGGCTGATGATATATGAGGAAGATTATAGGATATTGGTTCGTAGTCGAATTGATGTGGTTTCTTGTTTGAGATCTCAAAGTAGTCTTGGTCGTGATATGCGTAGACTAATAAGAAATAGGAAACCCAAAAGAAACCGACCCAGATATAATAGATAGATAGATAGATTGAGGTAGATGAGATAGACAGATGAAGTCACAAGGAAATAAAAGAAATACTAAGGAGATAATAGAAAAACGTAAAAGGAAATGATCTCCAAGAGGAGAAAGAGATATATAGGATAAAAGCTTGAGGATGGTATATACAACGGTTCATCATATTCGGGAGCGGGACGAGATGGGGTTTATTAAATTCTAGACTGCATACATACAGAGAGCGGAAGAACGGCCGTCTGGCTGGCTAGTTCAGGTGCCACGCCCTACCCCAGTCCAGCGGCACGACAGCGTGGGACCCTGAACGGATCCCAAATTAAGAATCTGGGTAGCATACCTGTAGGCAGACCGGGGTGCCTCGAGAATTCTGATCGTTGAAGAATGGCCGTCTGCCTATGATTCCGCGGTAGTGGACGAAGCCGGACGGCGGTAGACGCAAGGAGGGTGGGATTGTATTTTAGGATATCCCTGCCGTCGATTCAACATGGGACTCTGAATGGAGAGCCAAGCGATCTGCAGCTAGGGACGGCTGGCAGGGGTGCCGAGCTCTCACCCCGCCATCTGACTGGCTGGAAGGGCTGTCCAAGCTACCGTGTAAGCGCCAGGGCCGCCTCTTCTTCGGCCAGCTTATTACGCTCGGTGGTTGGTGTAGCCTTGAGAGAAATGAGAACGAGGGCGGCACCGGCAAAACACGTTATGTTTGAAGCAACCAGAGTCAATTCAAATTAGACAAAAGATTGACTGTGGATAGTGAGGAAAGTCGTGTTTTGCAAGGCAGATTATGGATACGAGAAACAAGATCTAGTAACTATGTAACCTGGGTATGTACTGAATGATCTATGTCCTTTCTCTAGTCATGCTGATGGAAGTTATTTGTTATCGAGCACCACTGAGGCGCGGGTTGTTTTAATCCCATGAATTACGTGACGAGACTGGAAGGTAGGCATCTATCTAGGATAACATCTAGATAGCTATAATTCCAGCAGCTGATCGTGACGCCAGCAAGCAAGGCACAGCTAGGTCAAGTATTAGCTTAGGTAACCTCGTGTATAAGTGAAGCACAGGATACTCAAAATAAGCTAATATGACCCTCGCAGCTGGTCATGATTCCAATGTTGTACCTAAAGATCTCGAAATCTGGGAACTTCTAGATCCGGCTGGGTGTGCAGTTTGACCGTGACTCTAAGATCGACCTAGAACTTCAGTCAGTGCTGAGGCATACTGACCTCTCATTGGTGGACTTAGTGCAGAACGAAGGAAAAGAAGCTTTGTAGGGATAGATCTTGGTTGTGCAAACGCCCATCAGATCATACTACGTAGCACTCTGGGATCTTTTGTCCATGTAAAGGTCTAAGTGAGTGGACAGGGTCAAAAGAAACAAGGGAGTAATTAGCCCTCGAAGAAGGTGGGTTAATTTAGAACAAAAGACCACTAAGATGGTTCCGGGCTAATTCGACATGGGTTAGTCGCTGTTGCTATTTCTAGCAACAAGCGCGCTAGCGAATCGTTTGTGGCCAGACCCGAACCCAAACCCAAAAATAAACATAATTAGCTTTTTCTTTCCCCTCGCTTAAGTGGAGATATCCATACCCGTTCTGGCCAATTTGCCCAAAAATTTACACATTTACCAATCACAACGCCGCCCGCTTTCTTCATTCTCGGCTGTCCAAGTCGAGCTACCGACTGGCTGTTTGCATTACACTACGGGCAAATTTCGATTATGTATTCGCATGCAATGCTACCCTTACCCGCTCGCACATCGCAAATTAGCTTCTTATTACCCGTCTGCTAATCTCGCCTCGTCCCAGGTCGACTGCTGAATGGAGAAGGCGTCTCGCTCGTCCGACGGAGATAGTGTCCGGACGCATACATATATTGATAGTGTATCGATATCAGGTATTCTACCTGCCCCTCTCTCTGCCTGTCTGTCTTACATAGCTAGGTTTCTAGCGAAGCAAGCCTCCCGACCTCGTCCCGTCTGTTGTGCTACTTTATCAAGTTTCGGGTGTGGGTTGCAGCCGCGGTCAATGAAGAAACTTATCTTTTCTAATTCGTTGTTCGCCTACGGTAAACGTTGAACATGTGTGTATGCGCAGTATAATCTACATTTGTACGCGTATGACCCCGCGCCAAGTATGCCATGGAAATCTTGGAGGGTAAGCTGGTGGTCAGTAATAGGTTGGTCACTCAAGTATGGTGTTTGCTGAGTAGCTGAAGATGTGTGTTGCCAACCGTTGAAATTAAAGAACTCCCGCCAATCAGCGTAGATCGTACTCTATTAGTCAAGGCCTTACCGGGGTTTGTCTTCGGCGGGCCGCTTACAGATTGCGTGCATAGTATCCAACGTGGCGGCTCGAGATAATGACAAGTTAGATCCTGGCTCTCTCTTGTGACATGGAACGAATGAAGGTTCGTCTATAGATAAGCAACTAGTGCTGAGAATGGCCCTTGTGATCTTCTTGCACTGCATGCTTTTCTGACACTATAGAAGGACTGCTTGCTCCGATTACCTTATTTCAATGTAGAGGTGTTATGGTGTCCGGTTCATGTCTATGATGGTATCAAACGTTACTCGGAGATGTAGATACACTGCATTGTTTCACTGCCTACCTACCTATACATTCAGATGGTGGTGAACTATTCAAGACGAGATAGGCTGGTATTGGATGTATTGCGCGTGCCGTATAAACAAAGATCGGCTAGTAATGATACAATAGATGTATCCTGCGGACGTAATCATCAGTGCCCATTGAAACCCTCTTCCTGCCAATCCCCGGCATGAGCGGCCTGTCCTCTCCCACCACTATTACCGCCAGCTGCCCCTCCCGCTACTGCGGCGGCGGCTATACCCTGGCTAAGATTGCTCGAATGCTTCTCGACGTCTGTCGCACCGAGCCAGTACAGCGAGAAAAATACTAGGATGTGTAATGCGACACAGTACGCTGCAAATAGGTTCCTGCTCGTTCGCGAGGCTAACACCATCCGCGTCACCGAATACACTACCCTCTCCGGGAAACTCATCCGTTTGTAAGCTCTTGCTGACTCGCGCCCTCTGAACGCCGCAAACGGCGAAATATTGGACTCATACGCCTGTTTATACCGGTCTAACGCAATACCGGGGTTTCCAGTCCCGCCCATAGCGACCACGGATGGATTAGGATTTGATGAGTACGCCGACGCCGACGACGTCGACGGCACATTGCGATTGTAAGTCGACACGTATCGTGTCTTTTCGTAGAGCTGAAGATTATCCTTCTGTAAGGCTGCGATCTCTTGGCGTAGCTGCGACACAGTACGATGACATTCTGACAACTCCCCTTCGAGTTGAGCGTTGCGTTTTTTAAAGCGATCACGTTGCGCGGTGATCATGGGCAAGATGCCCGAACCACCACCCATCGGCTCGCCCCCTGTCGTTCGAGGGTCGAAACCGGATATGATAGACGAGGTAGGCGATGTTCTTCCACCCCTCCTTCCGGGTGCTATAGACGGCGCGTATCTCGCGTACGTGCCAGCCACTGACGCTCCTGACGGGAACGCATTGTGTCCTTCCGACTGAAGGTTGGCTAGATCGTTTTCCAACTGTGCGTTAAGGTTCTGTGATCTCTCCAAGTCCGCATTTGTTCTTGACATTTCCTCTTGGAGGTTCTCTAGTCGGGTTTGAAGATCTTGATGAGAAACCCGTAAGATAGTTAATTCGTCACTTAGCTTCTTATTCCTGGCTAATAGCAACTGTTCCAGGGTGTCACCTTTCCCTTTGGGTGCGGAGCCGTTTGATTCCGAAGCAGCTAGCATATCGTCGTCATCACCCGTCGCGAATTCGATGCTTTTGAGGACCTCTAGTTCTTGCTTGATATCATCGTAGTCGTTCCACTTCTGTACCTTCGCTTTTAGAGTGTCGCGTTCCTCTTTCAAAAGACCAACTTCTCTTTCTAAGCCTCTAAGTTTGGTATCAACGTCCCTCTTAAAAGCCTCCTTTTCCACCCTCGCAGAGTCCAGCTTGCGAATTAGAGACGAATTTTCCGACCTCATGCGTATATACCCGGGGTCATCCTCCAAAATTGGTGCGTGGGCTGTGACTTGGGATTTGGATTGGGCGAGCTCCAGCCGTAACTGCTCATTTCGAGCCTCAACATCAGCTAGTCTGGCACTGGTTCGTTCTAGATCAGAATTGACCATTTCTAGCTCCGCATTCGTAACGTGACCGTAACTGCCCTCAGCGTCTGCATCTTCGGATCCCTTGAGGCGTTGGTTCACCTCGTAACTGGCCTTGATTTCATTCAGCAGTCTCTCCTGACTTTCAATCTTCTCCTCTAACGCCTTCTCCTTTGCTTCCCAGTTGTCCTTTTTCTCGTCTACGACCGCGATCCATGACTCCTCTACTTCTCTAACCTTAGTCTCGAGATTGCTTTCTAATTGCTTCCTGTTGGCGCTTTCTGATTGCAGCCTTGACTCCGTCTCCTCAAGCTGTGATGTAAGCTTGGCGACGCTTTCCTGTAAGTGTTGGTTTTCGTCGGTAAGCTTAGGTAAAGTGTCTTCGGCCACGAGCATAGAGTCGACCGATGCTTCCAACAAAGGATACGGATCGGGAGCATTTTCGAGGGCGGAGTAAACTTGTAAAAATGCAGAATTGGTTGACTTGGAATGGTTGGTGAGCAGATCTATAAATGTCTGGTACGCTTTTAAAAGGCCCTTGATCTCCGTCAATTTGGTCGCATCGTCTAGCTTTCTGAAATCTTTTGTCTTCTGGGCTAAATCCTTTCGTTGGACTGTGGAGTCGCGCTGGAAGGCTACGATGTCGGAAGCAGTATTGTCGAGAGTGGACATTAAAGAGCCCAAATCAATGTCTATTAAGGGTTAGGATCGAACATGACAGCACTAATATAGGTAGCAAAATAGGTAGCAAAGAATGCGTACTTCTCCATGCTGAAATAGCATGCTGGAATTGGTTTGTACCATCCTGGCTAGAAGTATCAGCCTGCTCATCGCCAGTGGGCTGGGGTGGTGGTAGTTGTCCGGCTTGCGGCGACTCGGACACGTTGGCCATGATTTTTCCTTTTCCTTTTCTTCTTCTCGACAAGGGGCAGATGTCGCTGCCACGGTTATCGAAGCATTAGATATGAACCAGTAGAAAAGGCTGATATACTATAAGAAGTTATGCGACGGACGACCGATGTTAAGTCGCGAGCGCCGAGCAGATGGTAGATTGGTCTAGAATAAGAATAGTTGTGAAGGTTGAACGTGTTCGTTCCATGTCTCGACGCACACTGCATCACTGCATCAGTGCATCTAGTAGATGCAAGTGCAGGGATTCGTAGGCTCGGCAACTTGGTTTGATTAGCGGATTTAGTGCTAGAAATAGACTATAATCCACTGTAGCTGCCTTTTCAGGTCCCTGAAGAGCTGGGCCATTGATGATTGGATAGGCACCTACAGGTATCTAATGCACTAACCTAGAAATTGTAGATGTACAATACGTAATCTCAGCTCAAGTAAGCTCCACCTCAGCTTCCTATTCCTATCCTGACATCCAAATCCACAGGATGCTGCACCTGTATTACCTTATCTTCACCACTATTACTTCTACTACCACAAGGAACCATCATGACCAACTCTAATTCCTTATGATGCTGTCGCTTTCACCATGGCGTCCGAACCTCAAAGCGACAAGAGCTCGCTACAGGCGTTCGGTGCTGGGCCCTTCGTACTTCGTACCCTCTTCGCAGACGTTCCACTATCGGAAGATGGAACAAGGGACGATATAAAGATTAACTGTGTCGAATATTTAGGTGCGCATGGGATATGATCCCTTCCCTTGCAGTTTAGTATCTGTCAAGTCCAAGCCAGCTGATTCAATCGTCAGATAACCACTTATACGTAGGCACGTCCGACTCGGAACTTCTTCACTTCTTTCAGATACCCCCAGATCCTGCAGACAAATCGAGCGCCCCGACCTTCATCCTCGCCTCAAGGCTGCGCCCTGCTTTCGCCGAATCAGCAACAGCATCCAATTCCACGAAGCCCGGTGTTCAGCAAATACTATTGCTGCCAACCGTCAACAAGGCTTGTATTTTATGTAACTGGACAGTCACCTTCTATTCGCTCCCAGAATTAAGCCCGGTCTTTGGCGGAACACAGGTCAAGAATTGTAATTGGGTAGGCGGAATAGATCTCAATGAGTTGACTACCAGCCAAGATGGACGAGAAGGGCCCACAGGCGTCACCATATTGCTATCGCTTAACCGGAAAATTCAGGTGGTCAACATAGCCGATAGGGCTCATCCCATAAAAAAGATCGACTTTGCGGGAAGCACAATTTCTATAAGGAGAGATTCCATTGCTTGCGTAGCGGATTCGCGCAGTTATGCCTTGCTCGAAATTAACCACCAATTGAAGATCCCCTTGATGTCTATATCATCACTGGACGAGGCCGAGCCAGGGAATATTATTGGTCAAGCCCAACATATTTCCGGAAGTTCAGGAGGTGGGTTAAATCGCAGCAATTCCTCTGCACAATCTCGCTTGCAGACCGAGAGTCCCGAACCTCCTACTCATAGGCGGGGAACTAGCTTGGGCGACCTCATCACGGGTGCCAATCGGAGGCAGGAATCTCATGCCGCCGAGGACGAGGAGCCAATCTCGCGACAACCAACTCCGTCTGAATTAACGGCGGGCCAATCCCCTCCTGAAAACCTAAATGTCCCAGCACCAGATAGAGCCACAGAGGGCCAAACAGGTCGAACCGTCCCAACTTCTAGGCCTAAGCCGGGTCTTTTGAAACCGCTTATCGTATCTCCAACGCCAGAAGAGTTTCTGTTAGTCACAGGTACAGATCCGCTAGAGCCGGGCATTGGAATGTTTGTAAACCTAGATGGCGATCCAACAAGGCCTACCATCGAGTTTGATCGATATCCTAAGGAGATTGTCGTCGATGGAGGCCCTATAGATACATCTTCAACGCGGACGTCTTCCGCCCTGGAAGAAGAGGGGTTTGTCCTTGCATCAATGGGGAGAGACTTCTCTGATGGTATTCATTATGGTCTTGAGATTCAACGCTGGGATACTGACGCAGCCGAGGGCGAGGTCTCAAAACATTGGCTCGAACCTCCGAATGCTGACCCGGCTACCAACTCTGCACATAACATAGGGATTCGATCATTGCGCGGGGCAGATGAGACACACTTCCCGGAAATTGTCGATAAATTATGTCGGCGGAGATTTGCTCCGTTTTTATCAGATAACTCAAACGCTTCGACAACGTCTCTACGAACTTGTGATTCTAGAACAGCGTCTTCTATAGAGAGGGTGTCTAAAGAGAGAGAGCTTTTTGATAGAGATACTGATTCTCAGAGTGAAGAATCCTTTCCCGATGGTTGGCAGGCGACACGCAATGCTGAAGAAGAAGATTATGCTCGCCGCCTCGCAGGAAGTACGGCCCGCTTGGCCGTGTGGTCCGGAAAGGATATATGGTGGGCTATTCGAAATCCGTTAATATTACGGTTAGATGCTCAGCTAGAAGCGACGACGTCTGCGCCAAAACAGGCATCTACTAGGCGACAAGACTTGTTCACCATCCTGAATTCCTTCCGAGGTCAAGACGCTAAATCAGAATTGGAATTTCTAACATTTAACTACATA
The DNA here is from genome assembly GCF_022497035.1 of Daldinia vernicosa. NCBI lineage: Eukaryota > Fungi > Ascomycota > Sordariomycetes > Xylariales > Hypoxylaceae > Daldinia > Daldinia vernicosa. The sequence continues at coordinate 125,892 of NW_025953971.1, read as the reverse complement.
CGACAACGAGCAGGTATACTCTTATTAACGAGCTTCCTAAAGTCGGAAGATACCCCTTTCTCGGAATCAGAGCTCCGAGCCATGGAAGAGATCTTAGTTGATAGCCTTCTTGACCCTCGAGTTGTTCTATCTCTTATACCTGGAGCTCGTAACGAGGTAATCGAGACGAAACGAGGCATCTGGATATTTGGAGGTGTTAAATCGACCGCCGAGGAATTCATCTCGAGTAGGGACTTTGGTAAGGGTAACTCAACTATGAGCACACTACCACAGTCTGTACTACATTTCCTTAGGCGTTTCCTTTCCGCGTGGCGGCGTAAGAAAGGCTTCGGTAGCATACCGGACGAAAGCGAGGTTTTTCGTACAGTTGATGCGGCTCTACTTGCCGTCCTCCTTGAGCTCGATCAACATACGGCCACAGGTCCGGCCAAAGCAAAGTCGATCCGTGCGGATTTATACGAGCTCGTAGATACGGGGGTCGATTGTTTCAACAGAGCAGAGACATTGATCGAATCCTACCACCGTCTTTATGTGCTTAGTAGGCTCTATCAGAGTCGTAAGATGGCAGGAGAAGTTTTGGCTACATGGAAACGCATCATCGAAGGCGAGCGGGATGACGGGGGTGAATTAACCGATGGCGAACAGCGAGTACGCGAATATCTCTCCAAGATTAGCAACCAAAGCCTGGTTCAGGAATATGGGATCTGGCTTGCGAATCGAAACCCGAAGCTTGGCGTTCAGATCTTCGCGGACGATAAAGGCCGTGCCCCGAAATTTGAGCCTACGCAAGTAGTTCAACTCCTCAGAGAAGAGGCCCCCGGTGCGGTAAAGTATTATTTAGAGTATCTAGTGTTCGGCAAGGGCCATACTGTATACGTCAACGAGCTGATTATGTATTACCTGGATATTGTGATCACTCGTTTTCGGACGTCGCCTGAAGCTCGAGATGTAGTGGCGTCTACGTATACGGCATACCGTGCTCTGCAGCCTCCTAAACCCACGTACCGTCAATTCTTGACAGACAACGCTCCCGCCGATGACGAGGCGTGGATTAGTCGGCTACGGCTCTTACAGTTACTTGGTAGCAACCATGACTTTGATTTGGCAGTTATCAGGGCCCGGATCGCAAGTTTGAATACCGCGGCTGAAGACCTTCTCGTACCCGAGACTATAATACTCGACGGCCGAGAACGTAAACACGAGAACGCACTGCGCTTACTAGTCCATCATCTCGGAGACTACGATACGGCCGTGGCCTACTGCCTCCGCGGCGGCTCCAGCATCTACACTATCTACCAAGCCCAGCAAAGCCAACCGCCCATAAACCCGGATGCTCCTAAAGCGCCAACGCGCCGCGATAGTATGCCACCGACGCAAGATCATCAAGCTCGGCTTTTCCGCGCCTTGCTTGGCGAGTTCCTCAAACTAGAAGACATTAGCGATCGCTTGGATCAGACGGGCTTGCTTCTGGATAAGTTCGGAGGATTCTTTGACGTCAACGATGTCCTGTCGGTAATACCCGATAGCTGGAGCGTAGATTTGGTTGCGGGTTTCTTGGTGAAAGCACTCAGACGGATCGTAGTTGAGAAGAACGAGATTACGGTGGCGAGGTCGCTTAGTTCGTCACAGAACCTCCAGACACAGTACGACTTAATCGTGCGTATCCAGGAGAAAGGACCTAGCATTGAGACATAGGGGTAATGATGTTCATATAATGGCTATGTTCTTTGGAACGTGGTTGGTTTCTTGGCGGGCATTTCGTTGCGATCGCTTGATGCGCCGTTCCTCGTATAATTTATACCCTATCTAGGTACATTCCAAATCCATTACAACAAATTAAAGGCTCACTCCGGGTCTCTATTTGGCTTCACATCGTCCTCGAGTTAAGCTTGTGGCCTTAGTAGATCGCATTAAATTAAGCCCATATTCATTACTATGATGAACAACATCGGTTTATTATGGTCATTAAGTCATCGCTTCGCTAGGAGTAGATGCTAATAGACATCATAAACGAGACCCCAAACTCCAATCGACGCCACGACGGGCGGCCAATCTAGATGTAGCTTCCCCGCTATGCAACTGGAATATCAACTCTCTAAGTCGCCGTGGTAAAGATGTCCAACCCCTCATTACCCCAGATATCTATCTATGTATCTAGCTAATGACCACACATCGTACATAACTCACTGCACCTGCAAAATCTTGCTCTTCATCGCCTTCTGCCTTAGCAGACCCTCCACCCATTTATCAGCCTCCTCGAGCGCCTTGCGCGGCTGCCTCTTGCGCTTGAGTAAATACCCCTGTATCTGGGCGGGCGAAAACTCGCCGTCGGGGATCTTGGCGCCGAAGGCGGCTGCGACGCTGGGGAGCTCGGAGATAGATATGTCGAGATCGGCGGGTTGGGGGGCGGGTACCTGCTGATTCTTGTTGTTCTCGGATGGTTGGGTAGGAGGCCGCGCCGAGTCCTCCTCGTACATGCGCACGAATAACTCGCGCGCCTGGTCCCGCGTCGCATTCGCGAAGGCTACTTGCAGGTCGACCCTGCCCGGGCGGATCAGTGCGTCGTCGAGCTGTTCGGGGGTGTTGGTCGTCATGATCAGCACGCGGCCTTCTTGGCTTGCTACGCCGTCGATGGCGTTGAGGAGCCCGGATAGGGAGATGCCGGATTTTTGATCGCTTTCGCCTTCTTTCTTGAGCGCGCGCGCCAGGTCGCTGACTTTCCAGTCGCGGGGAGCGGAACTATTGCTGTGTTTGCTGGGCTTGGCGGTGATGGCATCTTGGGGCTCGGGTTGCGAGGTTTCGTCGTCGAATTGGTTGAGGGATGGACGGCGGAGTCCGGCTGTGTCGATGTCTACCGGAGGGAGTAGTTAGTAGATGGGTTTAGTTTCGGGAAGTTTTAAGACTGAAGAAGATCTAGGAATTATGACCTAGATATTTCAGGGGGTAAAGGGACAGCGTGAACTTTGATGTTGCCGTTACCAGTGTGACATACCTTCTAATAAGACAATGCAGCGGCGCGGGAGCGAGGCGAACAGTGCGCTTAAATCCTCTTCCGTCAAGCTCGGCTCGAGAAGCGATATTACGTGAATATCAAGACCGAAGATCCCGGCGAGAGCAAACGAGAGCGACGTCTTGCCTGTTCCTGGGGGTCCATGGAAAACTACACCAATAATTGTCAGTAATTATTACCTTTTAGTTTTGAATAGGGAAGGCTAGCTCCCAGGACAAGTCAAAAAAGGAAAAGGGGGTATTTAAAATACATACGGTATCCTCTCCGTAGTGGTATACCTCTATTTGAACTGCAGAATCAGGAGTCAGTAATTTCTCTTTTGGGATATTTAGCAAATAATCGGGAATTCAAGCTCTTGTTCAAAGCCTATAAACGATCGATACATGCTAAGAAAAGGGTAACGAATAACAGTGACTGTTACTTACTACCACTTTGGTGTCTCCGGATGTAGGTACTCGTTAATATCCGCAAGAACCTGTAATTTCTGCTGCTCGTCTAGCACAACAGTCTTAATATCCCTGATAGGTCGATTCGCCACCTGATGCCAGCCAACGCGGCCCGCGTACCGACGAGAAGCATTGGTGCTTGGCCGCTTAACAGTGGTCCTGGCCTGGTGGTCACGGAAGTACTGCTCCTTGGCATGGGCTAGTAGCTGCTTGATAGGTTCTAAGTGTCACTCACGCGTCAGCTCGTATGTGTGTGAGATGAGGGGGGGCCAACGACTGGGGAGCTTTACCCGGACTTCTCCAAAGGCACGAGATGATCAGGTCTTCCTGGTCCCGGAACATCTGCCCTGACATGCTACTCTCATCGAATATCGACTCCCGCTTGCGGTTCAACTGGAAGTACTGGCCGCGCCACCAGAAGCTGTGCAGGCCGACGGCGGGACTGAAGAATGGCGGCTGGGAAGGGTGTTATGTTAGTATGAATGCACTGTGTGGTACTGGATAAAGTGGAAATAGGAATAGGAATAATATAAGAGGAGGGAATAGTTAGTAAACTCACAGCCCTTGCTTCTTGGTTGGAAAAGTTAAGGTAACGTCCAGACCGATCTCTAGCCACGTCCGACGCATCCTCGTTCAGCCAGTCCCTCTTACTCGCCGTCTCAGCGACCAGGTCTCTCGAATTCACCATCCTAGGGTGCGTAGCGAGCCAGTCCATGAGATGGATGTAGATGTCGTCGTTATTCATGATGTGTACACTGCTCATGAAGTATCCGGTAACAGCCCGGTAGAGAAACGAGTACACTTGACGGAGGACCTTGTTAAGGGCCCATAGAACACCGACCACAGCTAATAGATTGGACGGCTCGAAGCCCAGCCAGCCCCCGATGAACCCGTAGATGGGCGCGAGCCCGCGGAGCCCGACGAGAGTCAGGATGCCCTCGACTGCTTTTGCATGGTGCGTGTTATCAGCTGCCGAGGAGTTGCCGCCCGCATGCGATATATTTGCGTTTATGCCTGGAAGTAGGCTGTGAAAGACGGCGCCGTAGTCCATATCTAGGTACCGTGATGGTTTTATATCACATGTGGCGAGTACCGGATATTGAAGAACCAGTGGTTGATGGTTTATGGTACCCAAAGGGAGAACAGAAGGATGGGCAACTTCTTATAAAGAGGTTTAATTGTCTAAATTAGCAGCCAGAGGGCAGAGCTATTTTCTAGAGCCTCCTTAAGTAGAGTAATACAAGTAAGTATTTAGAAATTAAGTGGATGATGATTTATGTTAGTCAGGTATATATATACGGATTATAAGGTACGTAATTACCAGAGTCAACCTATTATGTGGCGAATACATATGCCTGCGCATTAGGTCTAATACATGTGTAAGTCGTCTGCCTCCTACCGAAAAACTCACATACCTACCTACGTATACCCCCAGCTTCGAATATAAGAATTATCAATATGTTGGGACTAGTTAAAAGTGATTTTCTATAAAGTATGACCAACTCTCTGCTCTTTAACTTTTTATATGCTTGAATTGGTCGTTCTAACTTATAGTGCTTATATTTATCCCTTATAGGGTAGGATTAGCGCAACTAGATTGCGAAGCGGCAAGGAACTACTTGTGATGCGACTATGATTCATAAGTATTCAACAATATAATCTGACTCAAAGCGCCCATACTAGAGCTGCAATTGTCTGTATACATATGTGGAGTATATAGATGGGTCTAGGTATGATCAATGCATATAATCTTGGAGATAGTCACCCTGTAAAGTGTCATATATTACCGATGAAGGCTTAATAGACATCCAATCAAATCTAGAGTGTTTACTTAGAAAAATGCAAGTCATCCATCCAGAGATCCTATTTAGTTTTCCTGCTTCACTTTCTTATAGAATATACTTCTATATATTGCTCGTGATTTCCTTATTCTACTATCCCACCCCCTATCAATTAACCCACAACGATGCGGGCTTATAATGGACCTACTAACTAGGTACCTAAGGCAGACAAGGCCAACAAATCTGCCGAAAGGTCCTTTGAACGAACACCAACTACCTTAGGTAGCTAAGGTGGCGTCGGCGCTAGTAGACTTACAAGTCCTAACAGCACAACATCTTGTTCGGTGTCTCATAGTAAGTTGGGGTAGGCTCTCGCTACTCTGATTGGAATATCTAGAAGTATAAAGAAAGCAATTAAGACTATCTTGAAAGTGCACGTCGGATAAAGGGTCACGCTGAACGTCCAATAAACAGATGCAGGTCTCTAAAATATGCACTATCCCACATATATCCCCGTACGTTATGTATGTTCCCAGCTGCTAGTGCTACATACAAGTAGACTTCTAGTCCCAACGCCAGGCCAATATAGGGCGGCTGAAAGATACTAAGCCTCCCAACTCCATGGCATCCAATATCGCACAAACAAGACGGCATGCACCACAATCTAACGTCTAAACAACCGAACCAGAGCTGGGCGGGGCTCGGCCCGAGTCAATCACGAGCGTTGGGCCCTTATAGGAATATATCCGTCCTGGATACTGCGAGACGTTCCCGAGCACCGTTGCATTTCACGCAGTTAGGGTGACATAAAAACCTGAGCTAATATTGATGGACCAACTAGCATATGCCTCATGAATTTCTTAAGGACTTTGCGGCTGTCGAGGTAGGGTATATCGGTTTGTATTAAATTGGGGAATGTTGCAAAGATACCCTCCCTATACCTAAATAAGCCTATGGGACCAAATGGTTGAACGAGGCGAGAACAAACCTCATCTCGCACGAGACCAACCAATGCTGGTCCCGGAACGAATACTTCGCTTCTCTCTGCGGGTAATCATGGATATCCTAGCATCCTAATCCGAGTAGAATCCCTCAATTCGGTCATGGGTTGAGAGAATTCTCGTATCGCCAGAGGCCGCAGAGCCTCATATCGGATCGGAAGGAGAAAGCGACATGTATATGCTCGTGTCTGCACTAGACCACATGTCCTCAAGCTGACGCGTTGTAACCCGAGGTCGTGCCGTTAATCTAGCCCGATCCATTCAGCTTCAGACTCACCCTCAGACTGCATGTGGTCCTCCAAGATGAGCGTTTCCCCTGATGGAAGCATCTTCATAGGGGTATCTCCGCCTGTGGTTAGGGCCTGGCCATTGGTATTTGCCTTAGTGGTAGCCTGCCCAAGCAGATAGTCGACCGTGTATACGTTCTCGTCTGCCAGTCGTTTGATTTCGTTCCGCATCCTTGTAACGGCTCTCGAGACAACCCGTAGCTCAACATCAACTTTACTTCGATTTGCCGTAAGCCAGGATCCATGCTTATCTACCAAGGCTTTGATCCACAGGAGACAAAACTCGATGTGGGGGGATTCTTCGGTCTGAGCTGCAACAAACCGTAATAGTCTTGCGACATATACAGTAGGGAACTGTTCCACTACCAATGGGATGTCCGTGTGCGGCACGGACTGAAATACCCTCTTAATCAAGCCGGCTTCGTTAAGGCGGAACGCCATGACGAGAGCCTTAAGGTAATCTCTCTCGTTTTCAAGAACAGCAAGGGTAGATGCGGGTGTGATTTCCATATTGAGATCGAATGGGTCAAACTGAAGCTCGTTGTCTACGCTGTATATGAGAAGGCCCTCCGTGGATGCAGCACAAAATGAAGTACCGGCAGGTGAGAAGCCTACGCTAGTCACTCTCACTTCAGGTAGTTTCTTTCTGGCGGACGGATCCCCGCCTCTCTTCGAACCTGGTAATAGTTTATCACGTCGAGCCTCGCGGTCCGAATGATCTGCCTCGTCATCGAGTAACCCCTCAGGTCCCGCTTCTGTAAGCAACTTACTGTTCAAGAACTCTTGCGTTCCCGACAACGAAAGGTTGACACTGACGGTGAATTTTTTCAGTAGAACCATAGTACTCACAGAATAGAGACATATGTATTTACTGTTTCCGGCTGCCAAGATGCAACTTCCATCTGTGCTATATCGTATAGTATTGAAACTCTTGGTGCCGGCAACGTTAGCGGCGGTTCTGCGGTCACTGACTTTTCGACCTCCTGACACGTCTCGCCGGCCATCAAGGCCTGATACCTGCTCTGCATCGGAAACCGACCAGAATGATAATTGGCCATCCAAAGTAGAGATTGCGAGCTGTGCTGAATCTGGCCGGACCGCAATATCGAGGACATCTGCTTGTAATTGTAGAGGCTCGCTAGTTTGTGTGCGACTAAATATTGACCACATCCTAGCCGTCCGATCCCAACTTCCACTGAATAGAGTACTTCCATTCGGCGAAAATGCCAGAGAGCAGACAGGGCCTTCATGGCCGGATAACTGATCAAGCAATTGACCAGTCTGCACAGACCAAATATGAACATCGAATGAGTCTAGAGACCCTGCAGCGACCACTTCACCGCTCGGATCAACTGCCATACAGGAGAATGAAAGCCGGCTCGGGGCTGTAAAGGTTCGAAAGTTTCGGTACCGTATGAGATCCCAGGCCCGTATGGAACCGTCTAAACTCGAAGTAAATAATACATTACCCTTCTTTGCGAACTCGCACGCAGTTACGCCACTCGTATGCTCAGTGAAGGTCACTATACAGAATCCGGAATCAACATCCCAGACTTTGATTTTGCCATCGTCAGCGGTGGTAATAATGCGTTTTCCGTCAGGGGAATAGACTAAGGAGTTCATAGAGTCAAAATGGCCCTGCTGTTTTAGAATGTAAGACTCTGACTGCCACTCCCAAACAAGGAGTTGGCCTAGCTTAGAAGCCCCAAAGGCCAGCCACTCTCCGCTCTTATTTATTGTGACGAAGTCAATTTCGTTCTGAGATATGCTGAGCGTATGAATTGTGTTGAACTCGGGCATTTCGTATAGGCCGAATATTCCGTTAGAAAAACCGGCAACTAAGAGATTTGACTCGGGATGGAAAGCGGCGCATCTAACATGAGCATTGTTCTGCATGAAGTAATGCCTCTGAACAATCCTCCAGCGCATACCGTCGTTATCGGCATCTTCCATATCTTCGTCCTCATCTATCGGCGGCGCATTAGGATGCCTCGTATATTGCCAATCAAAGACGGCACCATCTTTGCTGACAGTGTATATTGTTTCTTGGTCTTTCGAGAACCAGGCTCCGATCACAGCCTGCTTGTGACCGGACAAGACTGTTGGGGTAAATCCTTCTTCCGCATCCAAGCTCCATATTCGGGCTGTCAGATCTCTAGAGGCAGTTAAAAAGAAGCGCGAATCGGCGGACCATTCAATGTGACGGACGTCATCGAAGTGACCCATATGCGTGTGGTGTCGAACAAAAGGTGCAAACTCTAGCTCCCCATCTGCGTTCGAGTCGGGAGTTGATGGAACTTGCCATACTTCCGTCTTTCGACCTAATCCTACAGCGAAGTGGCGCCCCGAAGGTGAAAAGGCGAGAGCCGTGACAGGAGATCGGAAAGAGAAGTGGTATATAGAGATTCGTCGCGGGACGTTAGTTAGAATTGCGTGGCCGTCTTCGTCAACGGAGAGTAGGAGATTGCCCCGCGGCGTCAAGCCAATTCTCGAGATGTTTTTCCTATGCGCGAAAGGAAGTGTGTATGATTTGTTACTGTTGGCGTGGCGTAGTTAGGAATCATGTCTTTCTAAGCTGAGAAAACTGAAATCAGACATACTCTACTAAGTTGAAAACCGTAACTCGGTTTCCTACAGGTGAGAACAAACATGTTCCATCAGGACTATATAAGAGGTTGCCCTGACAGTACACGGTCCCGAGAAGGTTAGAAAACTATTGCGACAATTAGGATATGTTTCGTAGCTTATAAATTATATAGGGAATCCTTACTTTAAAATCGGTCTTCATTGTCACGACATAGTTAGAATGTAGACAACTTTGCTAGAGAATTATGCCTTCAATATATTCATGGATTGTATGCGCCGAATTGGATCTAATCCAGAACTTTTTTTTGTTTTCCTTATCAGTGATAAGATAATACTTTTATCCAGCAGTCCACTGGCCCAAAGCTCTAGTGTAGCAGTTCAAGGAAGTTTCCTAACCAATCAATCAATGACAAAGACTCCTTCCTTAGGATTGACGTTACCACAGGTACCTCCACTAGTGTTTAACCTAATTAGGCTAGACGTCATTGGAATTAGTACCTAGTGGCAGGCGGTCAAGGCTTTAACGCCAGAACGCTCGAACCACGGCTGGGAAATGGGGAAAGGGGCCACTGCCCGACACTCAATTTAATCCCTGTCCCCTTTCGGTTGCCCTGCACTTGAGGTTTTGTGGTAAGGAAATTTGCTTGACCAGCAACGCTTTCCCCTGAAGTAGCCCGAACCCTTTTGTCTGTCAACATCACACGTCGGTTCGTATCCAGAGAGTTTCTACATAGAAACATCCTCCGACAATCAATATACAACGACAATTAGGCTTGGACGCTTTCTTGGCCTTGTACCTTTATTCTATCACAATCAACTTTCTTGTTCTTGTCTAACAGCTTCCCAATTCCAATTCCATCACAATGCCTCCAGCCACCGCTGCCGAGAGCGCGTCGCCAATTGGCATTGCCAATCTGCCCAACCAGCGACACAAGATTGTTGCGAAGAGAGGTGCAGCTTTCACTATTATGGTACTGTACCTTGTGAGCTTCAGGTTGTTATAATCCATATCACTAATAGCTATATCAGGTTGCCGGTGAATCTGGTTTAGGCAAGACCACCTTCATCAACACCCTCTTCTCCACAACCATCAAGAACTATGCCGATCACAAGCGACGACATCAGAAGCAGGTTGATAAGACCGTCGAGATCGAGATTACCAAGGCTGAACTGGAGGAGAAGTTCTTTAAAGGTACTAGCTCCATTCCAAAGCTCAATTAGCTACCTGCCATTTACTAACTATCGTACGTGCAGTTCGCCTAACTGTCATTGACACACCTGGCTTCGGCGACTACGTGAACAACCGAGATTCATGGATGCCCATCATTGAGTTCCTTGATGATCAGCATGAGTCTTATATGCTCCAGGAGCAGCAACCCCGCCGTCAGGACAAGATCGACCTCCGTGTCCACGCTTGTCTGTACTTCATTAGACCCACTGGCCACACCTTAAAGCCTCTGGATATCGAGGTCATGAAGAGACTCTGCTCAAGAGTCAACCTGATCCCCGTTATTGCCAAGGCTGATACTTTGAGCCCTGTTGACCTTGCCAAATTCAAGGCTAAGGTATGTTTACGTATCCATAGGCTCATCGTTCTACTGACTAACGTGTATCTAGATCCGTGCTGTCATCGAGGCCCAGAGCATCAAGATCTACCAGCCACCGATTGAGGAGGACGATGAGGCCGCTGCCCAGCATGCACGCAGTCTCATGGCCGCCATGCCTTTCGCTGTTATCGGCTCGGAGAAGGATGTCAAGACGGGCGATGGTCGTATTGTGAAGGGCCGTCAGTACTCGTGGGGTGTTGCCGAGGTCGAAAACGAGGACCACTGCGACTTCAAGAAGCTACGTTCGATCCTAATCCGCACGCATATGCTTGACCTCATCCACACGACCGAGGAGTTGCACTACGAAGCGTACCGAGCCCAACAGATGGAGACCCGGAAGTTCGGCGAGGCCCGCCCCCGCAAGCTGGACAACCCCAAGTACAAGGAGGAGGAAGAAGCCCTTCGCAAGCGCTTTACCGAGCAGGTCAAGGTCGAGGAGCAGCGATTCCGACAATGGGAGCAGAAGCTCATCGCCGAACGTGACCGCCTTAACAAGGATCTCGAGCAGACCCACGCTCAGATCAAGCAGCTCGAGAATGAACTCGAGCAAATGCAAGGCAGCCTTGCTCGCAGCGGCCGCCGCTAAGGAGTTTCGCTCTATATACCCCCAAATTCGCCAACGAAACGATTTGATTCCGCTAGCGCTAGTTTAATGCTTCCGTCCAATAGGGAGTATGGAGTTGTTGAGAAAGCCGGGTCCCAGCAGCATCTCTGATTCTACGGGATGATGGGTCGTTGGTGGATGATATGCTTACAAGCTAATTTACATGTGTCGAGAGGTGAATTGTCAAGGTCCTAACGGTTGGTGTTGTTGTGTCTGCTAATGGCAGGGGAAGGAGGGTTATGGACCGGCAAGCGTGTTGTGGCTTACCTGCGATATCAAAATATTCTCCCTTTTGGAGGTCGACTTGTGACCTCCGTTTCTCTCCAGATCAGTTAGGTTTATTTTACGATGTAATCGCAAATTTCTATGATACCAGTAAAGCAAACCAGGGCCTTTTTTTTTACCCTGTGACTCTATCCGCACACTTTTAACCTTGGTCAAACTAGACCCTATGGCGTTTTTAATGCTACATATGAGCTCATCGATTTAGTCGATATAATTACTTGTAGTCCCATAATCCTACAGCTATGCATTTACTAACTTTCCCACTACTAAACAGCGTCCATTGCTGCTCTCGTAGCTAGCTGTTCGTTCTTATTCCCCAGCTTCGAAATCTGCAGGAACGCGTCTACACCATATCCTTCCAAACTATGTAATTCTAGGCTTCCAGCCCAGTACTCGGCGTACACCCGACTCAACGGGAGACCCATCCCGAGGCGGAGGTTAGGTGGGCGGGTGGACAGTGAAGAGAGCGAGCTATCGTGGCCTGACCGCTCGCTCTGCAGCCCATGCAGCCTCCCGTCGTCGACTCTAAGCTCCTGCAGCGTAGCTGCCATGAGCGGGACCTGTCCGAGATTCTCGAGGCGCTGGTTCTTGAGAGGTCCTTTGCCAAAGGACCATAGATACGGGAGAATGTCCCGCGGGATGCCGCCGCCTTGGTCCGAGATGCGGATGATGACGTGCTGCTGCGCCTCACACAAGGTCACTTCAATGGGTGGTGGGTTTGAGGCGGGGTCTTTGCTCTGCTGATGCTTTTCAATGACGGCCTGGACCGAGTTCCGGAGGAGCTCGCCTATGATATATTCCAAGTGGCTTAGGATATACGGGAACGAGGAGTCCATGTGCCCGTTGATCTTGATCTCGGGGATCTTGGTGTCGGGTCCATTGGCAGATCGTGCGAGGTCCTGGACGGCTTTTGCGCAGTGCTCGATTACGTCCTTAGCTACGCACTTGATGAATACCTCGCCGATGAAGTCGGACTCGGAGAGCTTGGCTCCGGGCGAGAACCAGTGCGAGTTAAAGGTTTCAGTCAGGGCGAGGTGTTGCTCTGCGATCACTCTACGGGATATTCTCTATAATGAGGAGATATTAGCTCGGATTACATTCGAATCGCTGCAGCAAAGCTACTCACGGATCGTAAGATGGTATTCATGAAGTGATCCAGCTCGGATGCGGGCATTAACCCGCTACATTCAATTATACCCATGGCTAACTTTGGGATCACAGTCAAGTGGGCGCGTAGCATCTTGGCGATCTCTGTACAAAGGTGTTCATTGTCGTCAAGCGTCTTGACCTCTCTGATACGCCGGAACGTGTCGAATGCGGTATAGTAGAGCTCATACACGTCGCTGATATGCGGGTTCGTAACAACTACATATGGCAAGCGTTGCATGTCCCGGATTCGGTGGGCAATTCTCGTGGGGAGTTCGGTTCGAACATAGTTCGCGGAGCTAATCAGCCGCGCCTCGGTCAGTGACCGGCCGAATACCATCAATTGTCGTAAGCTAATGGGACGAGCTTCCTTCACAACCCATCTGCATACACATATGAGAGCTACTATCAGTCACACGATACTACGAGCATACATAGAGCGGGAACACCATACTCATCTAGGATCTGCACCGGTCTCCATTTCGCTGTGTGCGACCACCGCTTGCTTGTTCTACTGGAATTGTTACGGCCGGTTATCAATCTCGAGGCGAGTAACGGCGAAAGAGGGACCCGAGCCGAGATAATCGAGGCTCGCGGGCGGGAGGTCAACCGAAGGGTTTTGGTGGCATCTTGCACCGCGAATGGTAACATACCGACGATTCCATACCAGAGTGAACGATACAACAATTGGGAAAGATATACAAGAGGAAGTAGGAAAGAAAGAAAGAAAGCGGTGCTCTCGTTTTTGGGGAGAGAAAGAGTCTGCGTTTGGAGTTGAGCTGGGAAACTCGCCCTCACATGTTACCTACTCCGGGATGGGCATCGCATGTTCCGGTTTCGCTAGATCGATTGTGGTTCCATACAGGTAAATAAGGAGGAAGGTAGCGCTACTGTGACGGTAACGAGGTGGTGACCTATGACTCTGAAAGGTCTTAGTGTTAAGGGCAAAGGACTTGGCTTAGTGTACCTAACGTATGGCTTGCAGAGCGGGAATGATGAATGATACCCCCCACATTTCTCTAATCGATATGCCGTATAGGTAGTAGGTTTGATACCGGTATAGAGGTACATTCATGCCGGACAGGCAATTTTCAAGTTTAACAAAGAAGGACCTCAACGCTGGCCTTTAATCATTACGCCCTTTACTAATATAGGTATATTTACCTCGTTATTGTAGCCATGTTATAATATAGCAATGTTCAAAATTTAGAGTAATTATATTAGTACATACATCCAAGCACATAATATTAAGTATGTAGGGCTTAATTAAGCAACATATATCTTATAGTTGTATTCGTTCTAATATGTCTCCGTTAACTTGAATTCTATACACACATGCCTAAGATAGGATTATTATATAGAGGTATAGAATACCTAGGCAGATGGGTCGTCTATTCTTTTTGTTCGTCCCACTACGTAATAGCCTATCCTCTAGATGAAGAAATCGCACTTGCTGCCTCGGCCATGTGGGTGCTTACCGTAGTAACGTCATTGCCAATTGAGAGGTATTGGCGGGGCTTCTACAATAAAAGCACGCCGTTTAGTCAGCTACGGCGTAGAAGTCTTTAGCAGAAAGTCTAATGTACATTATCATTCTAGAAGAGAGCAGTAGTTCCACTTAGAAATACGACCAATTATAAAGTATAGGCTACCTTCTAAAACATTCGCCCGCGCCGTAAGGTTCAAATGCTCAATGTTCCTTACATGTACCATCAATGCTGCCCTAGTGTAGAAAATGTAACAGATCCGTCCAATTCTCCCCCGCTGCGCCTTCTGCTCCGCGCTCCAGGCTGCCTTATGCAAAAGCGAGAGAGAAAAAGTACGCTGCTACCTGTACACGTATATGGACCCGAAGTGTCACAGCCCACTTTCTACTCCCATCTTAGCGCTTGTTGGCCTGGTAAGTCGATGAAGCAATTCTCTACTAGAGCTTCACCTCCGTTTTCTTTCCTTCAGATATTTCTCCTTTCTCCTTTCTCCAGCCTACGTTTAACCAACCTGCGCCTAGTCGCGTAACTTCATTAACCTCTAATTCTAGCTCCCCCGACTGCTCTTGCTGCAGCGGTTAGTAGTGAGCTGCGCTGCCTCCCCTGCTATTTCTTTCCACGCCACCCGTCGTAGCCCCGCTGTGTCTGCAGCTGGACCTCGACCATATTTTTATCTTGCGGGTTTGGGAGGACCATTCGACATTGAGCCTGGAAGTCGGCAGCAGAGATTGTTAGAGATAGTATTAAGCAAATCATAGGCAACCATGGTAAGCCAATATCTCCTCTTAGCATTATTTAGCACTATTAGCACTGTTAAACTACTTTAACTACCTACTTTTACTACTCTTACTCTACCAAAGAAACGCCACGCGATAGTCTCTTTATTGAACAATCCTTTCCTATTCGTGCGCGCCCTACCTTACCTAGACTTTCCCAAGCCAACTCTAAGCCAACTCTTTAATTCCAATTAAATCCCCGATGACATAAACTCCGACCCAACTTTTCTGCTTCCAATCACGAGTCTAGAGCCAGCTAACGGTATCCTTCACTTATCAGAGTTACGATTCCGAAATCCACTCGCCGAACGAGATGGTGGTAGACACCCAGGACGAGATGATCGTCCAACCGACCCTAAGCGAGAAGGATCAAGTCACAGAGATCAATCCAGAACAACTGGACAACGATGCTGAGAATCTCGAGAGCGCTATCTTAGCTACCGATTGTACGTATAAGTCCTAGATAGCATGAATTGGATACTTTTACCTCAGAAAAGATTCCCACTAACAAACACTACCATTCTAGTTGAGGCTATGAAAGAAATAGTGCTGCCACCTCTCCTAGACGAGCCTAAGATTTTAGAAGATGTCGTCAATACATGGACCGTACAAAACTGGAGGGCCCTCTCCAAGAAGGAGCATGGCCCCGTATTTGAAGCCGGTGGACACCCATGGCAAGCACCTATCGGATACCCTTACTCGAAGAGCTGGCTTGCTGACTTGGCTGCGCAGGCGAATTCTCCTCTTTCCGTTTGGAAATGGCGTTGACCAGTCTTCAGTATATCTTGAGCATGGCTTCCCAGATGCCAATAGTATACCTGAGGACTGGAGCTGCTGTGTACAGTTCGGGCTGGTCATGTGGAATATTAATGACCCATCCCTCTTCTACCATCACACAGCCCATCACCGCTTTACAAAGGAGGAGAGTGATTGGGGTTTTACGCGGTTCCTCGAGTTAAGGAAAATGTTCCAGCAACCATGGGATAATTCTGGCCGCCCGCTCGTCGAGAACGACTCCGTCAATATCACCGCCTACGTCAGAGTGGTCGAAGATGAGACTGGTGTGTTATGGCACAACTTCAATAACTACGATTCTAAGAAGGAAACCGGGTATGTTGGTCTAAAGAACCAGGGTGCCACATGCTACCTTAATTCGCTATTACAGTCGCTATTCTTCACAAATGCTTTTCGAAAGGTCAGATGAAAGCTTCTAAAGAGGAATCTATCTAGTTGGAAAGGTGCACTAACACGTTTTAGGCCGTTTACGAAATCCCGACGGCGGAAGACGAGAGCATAACTAATAGCGCTTACGCCCTCCAGAGACTATTTTATCAGCTCCAAATTTCAAATCAGGCCGTGAGTACCAACGAGCTAACGAAATCGTTCGGCTGGGACACACGACATATCTTTGAGCAACAAGATGTGCAGGAACTCTCCCGCAAGCTAATTGAACGTATGGAGGAGAGGATGAAGGGCACTGCAGCGGAAGACGCTCTTCCACGTATGCTCAGCGGCAAGATAAAAACGTACGTTTCCTGCATTGACGTTGAATATGAATCCAGCCGAGTCGAAGACTTCTGGGATATCCAACTCAACGTTCGGGGAATACCAAATCTCGAGGAGAGTTTCAGAGATTATATTCAACAGGAGACTCTTGATGGCGACAACAAGTATTGGGCAGGCGACGAATTCAAATATCAGGACGCTCGTAAGGGTGTAATATTTAAGAGCTTTCCCGAAGTATTACATCTCCATTTAAAGCGGTTCGAGTACGATATCCAACGCGATACGATGATGAAGATCAACGACCGTTTCGAATTCCCCGAGGTTCTAGACCTGAAACCTTACCTTGACCAGGATGCGGACAAGTCCGAACCGTGGGTATATAAACTGCATGGTGTCCTGGTGCACAGTGGTGATTTGAATGCGGGTCACTACTATGCCTATCTTAAGCCCAACAAGGACGGCTGGTTCTACAAGTTCGACGACGACAAAGTCACAAAGGCCACCATCCGAGAGACACTGGAGGAGAATTTCGGGGGTGAATACCCAGCCTCTTTTTTACAGTCTCGCACAGGCCTCCAAAAGAAGTCTCCGATTATGCGTCAGATGAGTGCGTATATGTTGGTCTATATCCGAGAGTCTCGGCTGGATCAAGTTTTGACGCCAGTCAAGAACGAAGATTGCCCGCCACATCTCCGTAAGTTTCCTCGCGTAACTCAAGCTAAAGATTAAGCTAAATTTTCATAATTAGAAAAACGTCTGGATGAGGAGGCGGCTGCACGTGAGGCCAAGAGAAGAGAACGTGAAGAGCAACATCTTTATGTTCCTATTAAAATTGTTACGGAAGAAACGTTCAAGCATCACGGTTCCACCGACCTTGCAAACTTCGACTCTGACCCTGCCGAAGATCCAGCAGCCCCTAGGTTTTACAACCTCAAAAGAAGCCTTCGCGTCGAAGATTTTATTGCAGATGAGTTTGCCAAGAAAAACGGATTAGATCCCAAGAGAATTCGCTTGTGGGTTATGGTAAATCGCCAGAATAAGACCACCAGACCTGATCAGCCGATTATGAACGTGTCGGTGCAACTAGGCGATATTTGCAAGCAAATGGTCACGACAAATAGAGATTCTGCCTTGAAACTGTGGGCGGAAGTTGCAGAAGAGGTTGATGCTGAAGGACAAGCTATTTGGCCCACATATCAGGGCAATGCCAACGATGTGGTCGTTAAGAACGACTTGATTCTTCTCTTCTTGAAGCACTTCGACGCTGAGAGGCAAGTTCTCGAAGGAGTAGGTCATATCTATGTAAGCAAGGAGAAGAAAGTTGAAGATCTAGTGCCCGTGATCGCCAAGAAGATGGGCTGGGGCGACAAGTTACCCTCGGGAGAACAGCTGTCTATGTGGGAGGAGATTAAGCCGGCAATGATCGAGAGTCTTAAGGCGAAACAAACCTTGAAAGCTGCTGAGCTCCAGGACGGCGATATCGTATGCTTCCAGAGAATCGCCGAGCGGAAATCGGGCGAACTTCTCGGGAAGATCCCTCGTCTTGGAGATAAGAACTCGGAAGAGACGCCTAAACGATGGGACCGATATGATGATGCCAAGGGATTTTACGACTTCCTCTGCAACAAGCGAGAAGTTCGCTTCGATCCTCACCCTCGCTGCGAGAAAACTGATTATAAGAGCTTTATTCTTACACTAAGCACGAAAATTACTTACGATCAACTTTCGGAGAGAGTAGGCGAAGAGTTAGGTGTAGATCCTACTCATATCCGCTTCTTCACTGCCAACGCTTCCACAGGAAGTCCCAAGGCGGCAGTCAGGAGGGCTGTCAGCCAAAACCTCGGTACCATACTGAATCCAAATAACTACACTCAACAGACGATGCAGACCAAGCCCAATTCTCTCTTCTTCGAAGTTCTAGATATGAGTCTTGCAGAACTAGATACGAAAAAGAATGTTAAGGTGACTTGGTTGAGTGAAGGCATGACGAAGGCCGTGAGTTTTCCGAGATATGTATATGGAATATATCTAATCAGGATTTTTCTAGGAAACATTTGACGTCTTGGTAAATAAGCAAGGGCATATTGAAGATCTTGTGCAGGCCTTCGTAAAGAAGGCGCAGATCAAGGATGAACGCGAGGGTGGTCGAATTCGGGTCTACGAAATTCATCACCACAAATTTCACCGGGAACTCGTGCCTAACTATCCAGTTCTTAGTATTAATGATTACACCGACGTGATAGCGGAACGAATTCCGGAAGAGGAAGTGGACGCTGACGAAAGAGATTTTATTAAGGTCATTCATTTCCAGAATGACGCTAGTCGGGTCCACGGAATCCCTTTCAAATTCCTCCTCAAAGAGGTAAATACATGAATATATATGAGAAAGAGAGGCACGACTAATTCAGACCAGGGTGAACCATTCTCCGAGACAAAGAAGCGACTAGAGAACCGAACGGGCATCAAGGGCAAGGCTTTCGAAAAGATCAAATTCGCAATAGTGCGACGATTCCAGAAGCCGGCTTATATCAACGACGGTAAGGACTTATGCCACAGTAATTACGAGGCGCAGCTAACATAACGTAGAGGATGTGCTTTTCGATGAAGGAGGCACGATAGAAGACGACGTCGTGCTTGGGCTAGACCACCTGGATCGTTCAAGAACAACGCGGAATGGGGGAGAAATGTTCCTCAAGTAGATTCTCCTACATATTTCATCGAAGCCTGCTATGAGGAGCGAGAATGTGCTCCCTGTGTCCCCTTGAGGGCCAGCTAAGTATCACGGAAGGAACTCGTTGAGGATCCCGGCCGATGACTGATAACCGACGACCCGGACATACCTTTTGTATTAAGTAGGTACCTGTTATTGGGTTTCTGCGACGTTTTCCTCTCATCCTCGAAGACATGCAGGAGGTTCAAAGCATGCATCGAGCAAAGCAAAGAGGGATCAGCCGGGGGGCAAAGGTCAATTGGACCTCTTAGTACAGCATGGTTAGTCGGACAAGATAATACGGAAGGGTAGTCACACAGAAACATGTCCGGGGTAAATCGGATAAGGTTTTGGGGCAAGTTGGGCGTCTTCTCATGGAGTAGCACGACAGTGGCAAAACTGACGGTAGGCTTTTGACCTGGGCATTGAATTCGTGGATCTAGATACGAAAAGACCCCAGGGTCCGGGCAAAGTTAGGGCCTGCTCTACATACAACTGAGTTCAATCCTTTGCAGGGCATGCATGAATAGAATTGTTGTATAGAAAATTTACTCTGTACGTACATGCGAAAGGTCTTTTGTGCGTTTTTCTTAAGCTATGGTGTTATGCGATGTAATAGTACATACAATAAGGGGTAGACTATCTACCTGAATAGCCTCGAAAGACTATTATCAATTCCAGAGTCAAATTACATCATTGCGCCTCGGAAACGTCCTTCTGCGTGAGAAACTCGCCAACGACCTTCAGAATCCTCTCTCGCAGCCCTCCGCCTTCCAGATGGCACATGTGGCCGCCGCCCGGGAACGTGACCCAGCGAACGCGTGGGATGAGCTCGAAAAAGGGGACTTGGGCGATGTCGTGCGAGGTGTCGTATTCGCCGTTGTAGACGAGGGTTGGAGAGGTGATTTTGGGGAGACGGGGGATGACGGTCCAGTTATTTAGAGAACCGTCTGCTGTTAGAGGTGACGGGCCGTTCCTGGATGGATTAGAAGTGGAATCGGGGCAGACATGGGTTGGAAATAGGAGGGTCTACTTGGGAAAGATAAAGGGGAAGACTTGTAAATCCTAACCGCTCCTTTCGCTGCATTCACTACGAAAATCCCAGAGAAGAGAGAGAGGCACAACTTACATTGTCCGATACACCGTCGTATCCTCGCTAAGATGCTTCAAAGCCGGCAGCAGCTCCGCCGGCGGAAACGGATCAGCACGACACACGTGCTTCCTATAGTAGAAGTCCAGCGCCTCCTTATAAGCAGGACTATCATACTCGCCCTTCTGCTCAGCCTCGTCGAGCGCCCTCTGCATACCCGGCGGCATCTGCCCCCTCAACAAAAGCGTGCCCCGAGTAGCTAGCTCCTTGCTCGCCAGCGCACTGGCCAGGACCAGTCTCCGCAGCCCCCGGGGCCGGCGGGCGGCAAACCCCGCGCCGAGCATGCCCCCCCAGCTCTGGCCGAGGAGATGGAAGCCGGGACCGTCGCGGCGCGCGACGTCGAGGTGGTCCAGCAGGTTGTCGAGCTCGTCCTGGAACAGCTGTTCCTGCCAGAAGCACTGGTCGCCGGCTTTTTGCGGGAGGTGCGCGGAGGCGGCGCAGCCGATCTGGTCGTAGAAGATTACCGGCAGGCCGTATTGCGGCCAGAGGTCGGCGAAGGAGAGCAGGTACTCGTGGCCGGCGCCGGGTCCGCCGTGGGCTATGACGACTGGGGGCGCGCCGGTCGAGAGGTCCCCGATGATCTTGTAGTAGGTGAAGCAGGGCTCGTCGATTGAGGGGATTTTGAAAGGCGCTTTGCCTTCTTGGACTTGGATTTCGGGCATGGTTTAGCGACGAGGGTTGTTGAAGGGGAGGGGAGGGGAATGGTGAGGTGAAGTAAAGGGAATTGAAATAAAGAGCGGGAGTAGGTTGTGTGTCCAAATGGCCGGTTGGTCCCGGGTTGGTGCAACTACCAACAGGGTGTAACATCCGTATCGGTCCGGCTCTCTCCCTTACAGGACGCCGTAGCCTTGCCGAATCAGATCAGAGGGATCCGGTCTACAAATAGATTAACTACGCTAAGAACACTTCTATTTTCTTTCTTTTTATCCCCGTACCCAAAATACCATGCTTTGAGTCTTTGGTTAACTCGTCATTGTCATGACATCTAACTACATCCAAATATTCTAGGGGGAATCTGATACGGAAGAGAAATAATTCTTCCTTCTCATCTAATGGGCGCATCTCACGTTGTACTAGCGATGAGACTATAGAGGAAAAGGTAATTGTAAATTGGTTACCAGTATATGTAAATACGACCGATATGCTATATTCATTTTCTTTTCAACCTAAACTCATAGCTCATATGTGTGTGTGTGTGTGCTATTTACCACATTACTATATACAACAAGTACTCGACCACATCACCGAGCAGCCTACCTCCTTAAGGAGCAGTGACCTCGGTGAGAGGCCAGTTGATACCCTTGTCTGCGGCGCCCGTGTTTCCTAGGCCGGCGCAGCTGTACAGGCCGACGGGGTTGTTCTCCGTGGCACGCATGTACTGCAGGTCGAGGCACTCCTCTGTTTCTAGTTGTTAGCTCTTACGCTCTGACGATTACACATTGTGGTACTTACGGGGACTCGACTTCTCGACGGCGATCCGTCCGTCTTCCATGGCAACCCACTTCTGCGAATCCGCCGTGTCGGAACACTCCTTGATGTAGATGTTGGCCATGTCCTTCCAGTTAGCTGAGAGGATTTGTCGTGTTAGTAGGCTGGGACAGGGTGGTATAAGGTGTATAGGGGATGCTCACATTTCTCGCCTGCGTCTAGACAGAGCTCAGTGCCGGCTAGCTGGATCTTGGTGCTGCCGGTCTTGATGTACCATTGCTGCTCGGGCGTCTGGCTGCCGGTCTTGCTAGATGGTGAGAGGCGGATTAGTATATGTGCTTTATTACGACTGGGGGGCCATAGACGTACATTACTAGAGTGCTGCCGCTGGTGTTCGACTTGGGAACCAAGACGAACTTGGAGTCTACCATCGACGTGATGTAAACGGTTTTGTAGCCCTCAGGGGCCTGAGCGAAGCCAGTCGCGGCGAACGCGAGCGTGAGTAGAGATGTTACTAGCATCTTGATTCTTGTTATGTAACTAGATAATTTTGAGGCTACCATCATCAGTTAGGTCAAAAACTGAAAGATGATGCAAGTCGCTTATATACCTAAGGTACCTTACGTATACAGATCTCCTCCACAGCCAAAGCCATATTCAAGGTGTTTTTGGAATTAATCTACCAGCCTAATTGACAGGCAGACCACCCCAAGCTGGGGAAAAATATATTAAAGGTTATTTATTCGAGCCTGGGGATTTTCCCCATTTCTCGGAGCTTGGTATACATTACCTAATCCGGTCAATTACACGTTAATTAAATTGACGACGACGGGGGCCATGCGTCGTATCAACGATCGTCGGCAGATCTCCCCCAGGAAGACGGCCACCAATAGATCTGCCGCTATGTATTTGTATCGCCTCCTTTACTTGCCCCCCTCCCCTCCTATATCGTCGTCGGCTAATATGTACAAAATAATCGGGGGCGGCATTGGAATATCGCGGGGACTGATTTTGGATTTGTCTGTGACGGTGTCTCGTTTTGGATGCACAGGGGAATGTGTTGTGCTAGATAACCCCTTTTCCTTTTCCTTAAACGCCTTAAGAGCAGACCAACTATGATGACCAGAGTAAGTGCGGGCCCGGTACTGACTTCCGGCCGGCGGGTCCTCCGCTGTGTGGATACTTGCGGCATTGTGTCGGAACGCAGACCGTACGTAGGGGACCAACGTAAAAGAAGGATTAGGGATTATATTCCAGTGACGTCGACCATCATATGCCGACCTTTCCCCCGGATATTTGACACTACGACAATATATTGAACTTCTATATTTATTAAGACTATTACCGATACGATTCTTCTAGATGTTTGTAATCGTATATAACCTATCCTATGCTTCGACATGTTTCCAGAATGAAGCTCTATAATCTCGGCACACGTTGCTCCTATTTGAATAATAGAATAGTAGTGGAGTAGGTTCCTTAGGCGTGAAAGTCAAGTGCTTAGCCCTTAATAATTCATACTTGACTTACTACAGTAGCTAAATAAGGACTTATTTTACCGTGTACTAAAAGATGCGGCTCTTCTCTCTCTATCAATACCGCTGGTACCACTGGTAGTAGGGGCTACCGAGGCGTTCCGCTCGATGCCGATGTTGCTATCATGTAGGAAGGGGCTGTGGGTACTCACCACGCTATACACTCTACCCCTTTCTTCCATCTGCTCCGGTGTGAAGCCACGCGTAGAGTACCCCCAAGAACTTGTAATATGCCACTACGATGGTCCATTTCTCAGCCCTATATTTCTCTAACAGATTAGCGAAGGATGGAAGAACGACTTAGTAATGAACACGCAGATGATGGCATTGGCAGCTCTGTAGTATGAAAGCTAAAGCCATTGCCATTACCATCCGTCATTGGCTAGAATACTTGTTGAGCTTGGCATAATTCCAAGTCCTGCCATAAGTTATTCACTAAAGAAAGGTCAGCGAACCCGTCGTCAGTCATCAGCGGCAATTTATACCGTCCCCGCGTCCAAAATCGGAGATATACGACAACGGTAGACATGTCCATCATCGAGCCGGAAGCGCCTAATACGCCCCTCCTTAGGCGAATCCGACATGTCGGGCTGAAGGCCTGAATATAGAACGGGAGGCCCTTTGCGTTATCCAATCGTCAGAATCTCGAATACAAAGAGAAGAAAGAACGGTTATAGTTGCGAGCTGCTAGCTTGAAAGGACCATTGGTGCGCGGTAAGGTAAACAATATCGATATATCTAGCTGCAGTAGAGTTGAGAATGAGGCTGAGGGGATCCAGGTACATAGGTAGGTAGGATCTAGGTCAGATTTGCTTTCCTGGTTCGTATGCTAGGTACCTAGATTTACTAAAAGGTTCCGTTTATCACTACTTCGGTTCGGTATAACTCATCATCAACATGGTCCCATCCAACATATTAAATAATCCAGCCAGTTCATATATACGTCCACAGCAAAGAGAATGAAGCCCCTAATAGTATTATAGAGGCCAGACCTTATCAGATTTTTCATCAATACACCTACCTATTGCCCTCCCCATGGCTTTCCGCACTATATCTCGACACACAAGAACCTAAGCTCCCCGTCCACAAAACCGGACCAAAAAGGGTCGGTAGCTGTATATTCAGGCCCCTCCATGCCTAAGCTAAAGACAAGCTGGGGCGTTCGTAAGAGTATCTTATATACTACCTACCATACAGCCCACAGGCCCCATCGCAAGATAGCGAGTGCCACCAATAATAGATACCTTAAGTAAACATAGGGGGTTCCTCTACCCTAACACATCTAATAATTGCTATTAAACATAGCCGTCACGAAGTGCTCACGTCAGACGTAAGTAAGAGTAGCCACACTATCCCTCCATCTCCACATCCTCCCCACCCCCTTTCTTGCGACTCTCCAGCCTCTGTCTAGTCTTCTCCTTCGCCTCCTCAACCCACTTCGCATACGCATCTTCCCCCCCTTCCCTAATCTTCAGATCCACAACCCCCTTAAGCACCGCCCCCGCAAACCCCACGAAATTATGCCGGCGCAGCGCGTTCTCGAACTGCCAATCGCGACGCTTCTGCTCCTCGCGCGCCAGCATCTCCGCGTCGCCAATCTCCCGCGCTACCGCCCGCCGGTCCCCGACCATCGCCATGAGATTGAACCGGATCTCCGAGAGATCGTAGCGCGCGATGCGGCGCTGTAGCACGTCCATGACGCGCGTGGGGAAAGTCTCCGATGTGCACGGCCCGTGCGCAATCGGTGCCGGCTGTAGGCCATCGAGCTCGTAGAGTACGCCATCGACGGGCGTGTACGCGATGAAGTGGAACGCATCCTCCGTCTCGCCGCCCGTGCGCTGCGTCTCGTCGACGAACGGGCTACTGCGCGCGAAGCTGTTGTGTACGTCCCGGATCAGCTCACTGTTGCTGAGCGCCTCGCCGCGGAACTCGGGCGGCAACGCCATCGTGAATTCTCTGAAGTCGCTTAGCGGGGTTCCGATATCCACCTCTCCGCCCCGGTTCATGAGCACCGAGAGCAACGCCTGCGTACCGCACGCATTCTGTATTGTCTGAGCCGCAAACCAGAGACGTTCCGCAGCGTCGTGGTCGAAGGTGCCATCGAGAGGCTTATCGGTCGAGGTGTAGGGAGTGTCTGTGGGGTACTTGAAGAGGAATATGACGCCGTAGACGGGATGGAGCGAGGCCAGCGCTTCCGGCTCTAACGTAAGAAGCTCTTCAAACTGAACATTCTGAACGCCTAGGTTGTTGAGAAGGAAGGTAAAAACGCCCTTCGGGATAATAATCAGCTTTCGGGGATATCAAAAAGATAAGTAGACCAGGGCTTCGCATACAGCATCCGACTCAACTATTTTTAGGTAATTAGCAATCCATGCTCGGGTTCGAGGGAACACTGATGGAGTCAAACTCAACTGGTATTCCATCCACCACTCATCTTTCAGCTTTGCTTGCCAGGGCGGACGAGGCGCTGGCGGTAGGTCTCTTAGTATGCAGGCAGGTAAATCGAAGCGCTGATCGGGTAGAAGCTAGCTGTCGTGGAACAAGGAACGCCCTTCTCTGAGAATTTAACTGTTTGAATGCTCCGACATGTGAGTAGCCCAAGATTACAGATATCGCTAAATCTTGACGTCTGTTGCAGAATGTCTGGAAATTTCTTGTTTAAGTAAGACAGCTGAAAAGAAGCTTATAAATGTGTGATGTCAAGTTTGTGTCGCAGTTGAAGATGTGAATTATGTACATACATAGAGCTCCATCGGTACGTACTTCGCTTACGTACCTGGCAGCCTGAGCATGTACATAGGTAGGTATGTACGTACCTAATCTGAGCTATTGTGGATCATGATCTGATAAGATAAAGGGATGATCCACAATAGCTATCAATTAGGGGGGAGCATTCACACTACGGTTAACACAATCTTTTTTTTCATACAAATATCCTTTCTCTGCATTGCTAAAAAGCTATACCTAGGTAGTTGGGTATTTGCTCTGTCCTTGTAAAGCTAAGCAAGAGATCCTGCTAGTACATTAATTCCCCCCTTTTTTTTTGCTCCTTTTACTTTACAATTATATACGCCTCGGGGAAAAGGATCCTAGTCAATTTCCGTAGACATCTCAGAAAGCATCTCGCCAATCATCTCATCTTGTCCTTTTCTGTCCTTTGCTTTGCTATTATCTTCGTGATCATGATCCTCCACTTACGCCAATCCCTCGTTCGTGCGTATTAGCGCCTCAAAGCATTCCAAAATAAGAGAATGTATGCCTACAACAGGCATATACAACTGGCTTCCTTGTTGCTTCCCTCGTTTAGTTGAGCGAGGGCAAGTCGTGCTCTCGGTGTCGAATACGAGGCTGAGTGTGGCTCTGCGTGACGTGTACATCCTTGTTTTCTTCATCCGAATGGCCTCGCGAGCTGGTCTCAGTGGCGGCGTTCATAACGCTCTCGTTGTCCACCAGTTCCATGGCATCCTTGTGACTCTTAGTCTCGAATTGAAAACGGCCTGGCATGACCTTTCCGGCAACACGCTTCATCCAGCTAGGGACATCTCTGGCACCTAGTCCCCAATCATAAACCTCCTTCTCGTGCCAGTTGGACGGGGTGACTCTGCCTCTGGTGACCCATACGATAAAGAAGATCATGCTGTTCAGGACGACGTATACCAGCATACCCCTATTGTTTCGGTTAGCCTATGCCTGTTTATTCAATAGAAGGTACTCACGCAATTAGACCATAGGCGACGCTGTAGCTGAAGGGCATGAAGGCCAGAGTGACGAAAGACGGGACAGCATCACCAATGTACTGCCAGTTGATATTGATGACTTGACGGATCATTAGACAACCGACCTTGAAAAATAATATTAGTCACTCTCTTCGATTATAGCATTCATAGGTGGGCAAGCTTACCAAAACCAAGGTTGATCCCGTAGCCCAGGGCGGAACAGAGGCCAAAATTGGGGCAAAGAACAGACAGATGAGGAAGCAAACACCAGCTGAGATTGCAGTCAATCCGGTACGACCACCTTCTGCAATTCCTGCACCGCTCTCGATGAAGGCGGTAACGGGCGAACAACCAAAGAGGGAACCAATTGAAATCATGACTGCATCAGTGCAATACGCAAGAGTCGAGCGGGGAAAGTCGCCGTCTTCCCCAACAACGCCGCAGAACTTTGCCATCGAATACAGCGTCGCAGTACAGTCAATAATGTCGACGTAGAGGAAGGTAACGAGGGCCAAGGCAAATTGGGCTCCGGCAGCGCCCTCGAGACCCCAGTCCTGGGCATTCAAGACAGTCTTGATCGGATGGAATGCGATGACCTGTTTGAAGAATTGGAATCGTTCCTCGCCAGCCTCCGTGTAAGGGAAGTAAGTGAAAGGGGTGTTGCGCCTAATGATTATCAGTTAAGTTTGATTCGATAGATAAAAGGGGTAATATAAGGTTCCACTCACGGCCAGGACATGATTGACACGATTGCAATACCGATGACAATGGCACTCTTGACCTTAAAGGCCATCAGAAACGCGACGAAGATGCCACCGATGAAGATACCAATCCACATCTGTTACTAATTGTAAGCCAAATACTCAATGCTGCGCATAATGATTCTTACCCCAGGATTTGTCATGATGTGGCTAGAGCACTCTCCCTTGTCGTTAAGATACTCGGCAGGGCAACCTCCAATGGTGAGAGGAGTAGAGAATCCACCCGTGATCGCACCGATGCCTGCAGAATAAGACAATCCGATCTCTGTAAGGAACAAGCCAATGCCGACGCCACAGGCCGTCTTGATGGTAGCCGGGATCATTCGAACCAACCACTGTCGCATTCCGGTCAAAGCTAGGAAGACAAAGATCCATCCTTCCACAAAGATGGCAAGAAGAGCGACCTTGTAAGGGACCATGCCCGTGCCGTGCCAACCGACGACCTGGTAGGTGAAATAGGCATTAAGGCCCATACCTGGTCTTGAAGTGGGTTAGAATAATGCGATAATGTGATAACAAATTCATATAAGAAGAGAGTTGGCATACCCGAGAGAAACAGGAAGGTTCGTAAGGAATCCGAACACGATGCTGGCAAGGCCAGAGAGGGCCGCCGTAGCAGTAATCAGATCTCGCTTCAGAACTACGTAAGAGTCAGCCCTGGTTCCAACTTGTGATTTTTTTTTTTTCGGAGTTAGCAAGTACTTACCGGTCTGGCAATTGGCGTACTCAAAATCGCCAGGGCAGCCAGGCTCAGATCCCTCCGGGCACTGACACATGCCTCCAGAGTCTGCAAGAACAGCAGCCTTGTTTTGGTTAGGTATATAGACTAAGAAGAGGAGTAGTAGACAGGATGCTCACGTTGACAGCAACAATGTATGCCATAGTTGCGAAGGTAGTCAAGCCGGCGCGGATCTCTCGAAAGAAAGACGAACCGCGGATGGTTTGGGGCTAATTGCTGTTAGCATGGTGACTTTTTCTGTGTTTGTTGGAAGTATTGTATGGTACGGGCCGAGAGAATTAGATAGGATGATCACAAAGATAGAATCCATGGTATCAAATGTTTTGTTGAGGATGTATGTGATGGTTTATGAAAAAGGATGAAAAAAATTTAACTTACGTGACCAGACCCATCCAGGCGGAAGACGCGACCAAAAGTTGATCGATTGACGTACTCGTCAACATATGCCACCTTGTTCATCACTCCATCGATGAATCCATAGATGTTCGGCATCTTGTCTCGCTCAAGCGACAAGCAGTCGCGTCGGTTAGATCGGGTACACAGAAGATAACTGATTAAAATAGCCTAGCGAGGAATGGAAATTGAGTCCAACAGGCTAGGCAAAGACAACGATGGTTGAGGATAAGTGAGAGGGATGATTGTAGGAAGTTAGACTGTTTGATCAAAGGTTTGACGATATTGTTTATCGGGAAACAGCGCAAGGCAAGGCAGGGCAGGGCGCGAAAAAGAAGGCCGAGTAGATCCTTAGAAGACGGTACAAGACGCGGAGGACGAGATCAAATGAAAAGTCGCACCGTCTTGTGTGTGCCGACTCTGCAGGCTACTCTGTGACTGGATAGGGTGTGCCCTCTTTAGTTGTAAAGAAAAGAATGTTTCTCTTGCCTGGGGAACAATGCCGAAAAATAAATAGTTGGACGGTTTGTGCAAAGGTAAAAAAAAAAGAGAGGACGGTGGGGAGCGACAACCAGGGCAACCGCGTTCCTTAGGATCGTACCTTCCGTATTGTATCTCATCTAGAGGGGATTGATACCTGAGACCCCATTGGCTGAGTCAGGCACTTTTAAAGTTCACGCGTGCCTAAGATAAGATGTTTAGAAACAAGAGGGAAAGAGCGACGGAGGAATTGTCGTGAGTAAGGGGCGGAAGGAAGGAAGGAAGGAAGGTGTAGATGCATATGCATTTACGGGCACCGGTACATAACGTCTAAGGTGCAGGTGCTCACCTTGACCGGTACGTACCTGGTTACGACAAGTTCCAGCTGCAATAATAGAATACTAACCTACTGTTGCTACGTGAGTCAGGCCACTTCAGGGCACTATTGAGTTGCCATCTGGCGATTTTTCCTTTTATATATTTCAGATATCTTTCTCCAGTGTTATGAAAGAGCGCAGCTGGCAAGGTCACTCTCCACCAGTTATCCACAGCTGCAATATAATATAATATCAGTAAGGGTGCACCTAGATAAAGGAAAAGGGGGCTCTCGTGGACCGTCCCGTTCAAACTTGCTCTCGGTAGTTTTCCGTTAAGCAGTTACCAAGAGTGATCATGTTACTGTGGAATTTCGTCTGTATTCTGGCGAGATGAGGACGGTGTGTCTTCAATATTCACCGAGTTGACACGTCTCCCTACAATAAACTTGGTGGTCAACAAGTATTAATCCGAAGACGTTACTTCTAGCCCTCCTATTAAGTGAACTAATGACCACGTGTGTGAGGTTGTGTTATGAAAGGAAACTAGTTGTGAAATATGTGTATCCTTGTTTACCTGTAGTACACAACAATCGAGAGACATTGGAAGAAATAAGAAAAGGTGTATGCGGTATATTTCTAGAGGAGAGACCACCTTACTTGTGGAGAACTTTGCTATAGGAGTGCGTTTTCGAATATGTAAATGTATAGATATCTACCAAGGCTATCCTAGCAGCGGAGGCAAACATCTCAACTGCAAGCTCGCAAATTACTATGCGGACTGCCGGTCTCCCATCCATCGAACTTGACCTACAACTTTTCACTTTGAGCCTCTTTTCTATAAAAATGGTCAAGTGTTATTATGCAAGTATCAACTCTGCGTGAATGTTGTGTATCCTCCAGCTTTACTGTAACCGCGATTCGGCCTTGCACCACCTATTTATTTGTTCAGCTCGCCAAAACTTTTGCCTTCTTGTTGATTCCACCAATAAATTTGGCATCATGAGGCCATTGTGAACACATAATAATCAGTTTTATTCTTCTTAAAAAGGCTCGATTGGTCTGTTTCAGAGGTTGTCAGTGAATAGCTGAACCCCTGAAAGGCCTCCTATGGGGCAACATTGGGCTAGATATCAGACAAATGCACGAGACACGCGGGAAAATTCGCCAATTACCGAGATATACTGTAACGCAAGCCATTCCATTACCGGAACACAGGGTGGAGATGGAACGTCTGCCCGTGCTATCATATAATGCTTGTGTAAACCGGGATGTGCCTGTTGTGTATCCTCAAGTACGAGAGTCTTCAGTGATAACCGATGTAACAAAACCAGTGGCCGGGACTGGTTTATCTGAGTATACATCTAGGTTGCACAATCTAATCGAAAAAGTATCCATACGGGCCGAGTCTAGCCTACGCGTCTATGGGTACGCCGATGGTTTGAGTGGTGGTTATTTAATGATGATTACCTGGGTACGTAGTTATAGAAATGTCGAGGAAAACCTCATTCTTAAAAATATCCAACAGCATAGCTTGGTAATAGGATCCGAGATGCATTAACTAGATGGAGGCCCCTTATAATACCTAGGTAGATCAAAGGGTGCATCCTGTCCTTCTGGTATTGCAGGCTACCTTTGCCACCGAGGTGTCAATTAGCCCATCACTCTAATATATCTATCGGTAGCTACGAAAGAAAACTGTTACATAAAATAGTCTGTCTATAAAAGCGGTCCGTGTAGTAGATTCGGTAAAGAAAATGGCCATTATCTTGGATTAATCTTTCATACTAACTCCACCAAGTAGTTGTCAGATATAAATATAAAGCATAATAGAACAAAATCTATTACCAAATAACCTTTTAACGGTAAAGCGGCTTGTTCGACAGTAGCTCATCGTAGTACAAGTTATACACTTCAGCTGAACAAGGTAGCGACATATTCATCACGAAACAGACATCACATTGAATTGAAAGCGCTCATCCCATATATATAATATACGACCCATCATAAACCCCTATATTACCAAAATAGACTCCTCTCTCATCGTCCCCAATCCTCTTCTCTTACGCACCCAATGCGGCATTAAACGCATCAGCAGCAGCCTGTCCGTTTAACGAATCTGCCGCTTGAGCACCCTCCTGGCATTGCGCAACAGTCGCTGCCGAAGCGCCGCACTTGCTCTGGAGCTGGCTGCAGATAAAGTCCGTGATAACAGCGGGCTTAAGAGCAGATCCGTGGTTGAAGTCGGCACTGTTCACGGGAGCGAACGCATCCTCGTCACCACGGTCCTTCTGCTGTCCGAAAGAGATAGCGGGCGATCCGCAGGATCCGGTGTCAACGGACTGGCGGCGCTTCTTGCCGTTCTGGGCGACGCACTGCTGCTGCTGGGTGTCGCAGTCGGATACGCTGATAGTCTTGTCGCCACCGTTGGCTGCGTTGGCGCAAGCGTTCTTCTGCACGTCGCAGGCACGCTGGATAGCGGCGCCTAAATTCAGGAAGGTGTTGCCGTTAACGGAGAAGGGCCTGTCAGCTGTGGAGCTGATTACGGGAACAGGGGCGGAGCCGACGCTGCCAGTGAAAGCGTTGACGTTGGTCCCGGTTGTAGCGGTACCTCCGGTGGTGCTGTTTCCGCTGTTGTTATTGCTGCTACCGGCATTGTTGTTCGAAGTGTCATTAGCAGAGCCATCATCAGCCTCGCATCCTATATATTATCATTAGTCCTAGCTCTAAAACTCAATATCCCAAGCATCAAGCAGGATTTCACTTACCATCATCGGCAGTGTCGTCAGCATTGTTGTTGGCATCTGCGGTGCCGTCATCAGCCTCACATCCTATTTATTACCGTTAGTACTAGCTTTGATACTCGATATTCCAAGCAAAGTTCTACTCACCATCATCTGCGGCATCGTCAGCGGCGTTGCCAGCATCAGCATTGTTGTTCCCGGTGTTGGCGCTGCCACCAGCCGCAGCAACGGCAGCATCGATCTCTTCGGCGGTGGCATCCTCGACAAGGAGGTTCTGGGTAAAGATGCAACCCTCGGTGTCATTCGCGTCGTCGCAAGTGTTGCCAGCGCCAGTCTGATCTCCAGCTTGACCGGGAGCAAAGGTTCCCGATTGAAGGGCGAGCTGGGGATCAGCGCCGATAGAGGCAAGCTGGACAGCTAGGTCGAGGGTGATCTGCTTGTTTAGAGCAGCAGCACCTGAAGAGGCGGGGTCCTGATGCTGCTGGATAGCAGCAATCTCAGGGTTCTTTGCGGTTTCGGACGTGCACAAAACGGAGGCCAGACCGACTGAGCCAGTATTTCTTTCAAGAGCACGGAAGATCAACGCGTTAGTCATGCCCTCGACATCGTTGGCAGCCTTGGCGTTGGTGAAAGCCTGGTCGGCAACTCGCTGTTGGAGGCAGTCCAAGTCCTGAACCTGGCCAGCACCCTGAGCGGCGGCCTTGTTTCCAAGGAGAGCGAAGACAGGGTCTTGGACCTGGTCAACATTGTTCAAATTCAAGGCCTGGCCGACGCCCGTTAGGAACTTCTCGTGGGAATGCTCCTCTGAAATTATGTTAGTCATGTTCTCCAGGATGTTCCTCGGCCGAGAAACTTACGAGGAACCTCGCGCCTAAACTTGGCGGATGCGCCAATAGGGGCGTGGGTCTTCCTGAATATCTTGACGGCATCAGGGCGGGCAGATGCCACGCTCAAGAGAGCGAATAAAGCAGCACTAGTCTCAACCTTCATATTGTCGGATTATGGGTATTAACGATTGTTCGTAACTATAGAGATCGTATTGTAAAGTCTAAAGAGGCCCTGCCTAATAAGAATATTATACCGAAGCGTAAAATAAAGAACGTTAAGAATAAACGAAAAAAAGAATAGTTCCCAGAACTAGAAAGAATGTAACAGGGTCAGAAAGCGGTGCTGTCGTTGGATGAGCGAGAAAAGAAGAGAAGAAGAAACGTCTGTATTGTATAGGGCAGCCATGTCCCTATATACCTAATAGTAATAGAATATTCGAAGTCGTATCGTAGACGCCAAGCATGGCCCCTAGCTATGTAAGGTATACGCCCCTGGTGAAGCTCTAGCGTCCAAACTGTCTCATCAGAAGAGGGTATATCGACCCTGGTCCCATATTAGATCTAATCGCCCCAAGATGAGATGATGTTGGACTGGAGAAGAAACACCAGCGTCCCAATCTAGGATAAGCGGCTAGGATAGCTCGCATCGGCTCGAGTAGAAGCCGGAATGAATGAGCTGTCAAAGCTGTCAAGGGTTGGGACGAAATGCTTCGCATATGGCATTTGCACGTAAGAGATCAGACCTAGGATGTCATTATCTATGCCGGGTTCCAGGGCCGATGAGCCGTTCGCGATACACTATGTAATTGCGAAGCGGCTGTCAACAAAAGCAGATCAATAGCCTTGCCATCAGCTTCATCCGTTCTGCAGGAGGAATTCCCCATCTCGGATAGTCAATTTGATAATATTCCGTATAACAGCAATGCCTGTGTCAAAGCTGGAGGCTAAGTGGACACGATAACACTCATTTTCGGGTTTGAGACCGACAAAGTTGGGATGAGACTGTCTATCCAACCTGAAGTGTCTCAAAGTGGTCGAGCCGCGTCCGGGGGTCACAGGGGTCATGATTGGCTGGGCTAACAGTTTTGACAGCTTTGAGAGGGAACCCCTGGCGCCAACTTGGATCGCCTCATGGCTCAACTCCACACAGCTTCGGACCTCTGCGTCGGGAAATCAACGGATTCGGGTTTGAGCTGCTTTGCTCATACGAAGGTACACTACACGCATGTCTGTTCTCATATCCTAGGTGTCGTGTGGTTATCAAGGACCTAGGACAGGGTGTTTAACTTGCCCATATTTGTACATAGATCTCCAAAATGTCAACCACTTCCTAATTTGTTTAAAAGCGATACGAGGTTGACTTAGATTATGTAGGTACTGATAATTGAGTAATTAAAGTTGAAGATTTATAGGGAGGAACCTTTCGAAGGGATTGTAGCCAGTTATAACTATCTAACTAATGGTTAAAGACTTGTCTTAGTTAACTATTAAATGGGTAACCCAACACTCTATTTACCGCATTGTCCGGATATTATATCACATACTTTCCAGCATTTACAGGTGTCAATATTCTGACATTCCACGCAACTTTATTAAAGCAGTATCCCTCCTGTGACAGCGCCAAGTTCAAGACTTAGATTACCGCCCGGCAACGATGTCCCCCGGGGTTAGGCAAATCTTATGATGTTGAACAAGGCTCCATCCATAGGGCCATTGAATCTCTCACCAATGCCGCTGCCGGGTCGTCCCCGCATAAATACCTATGCTGCTTTGATGTGCGGCATATGGATAGCACACAAGGTTCGTCCGTTGTCGTTGATTGATCGCCTCTTGGTGTCTCATCTAAACGGGCCTTCGGGCTCTTACGTAGGCAGTCTACGAAGTTATCTTTCTGGCATTAATCATCTTATGGTAATCCACTTCGATATTTGCATGCGGCTGTCTTTAATGGGCTTCTTAGACAATTCTCACTCATCAAGATCCCGCTCGAGCAATAATCGTACCAGATTTCTTTTTCTATTTCTCCATAAGCGTAGACCAAGACAAGTTTGCTTATAACGTGGTGCTATAGTAAACCAGCTGTAGGATTAATACGTCTCAACCACTAGCTCAAGCATAAACGGTGTAAAAAGACACAAGTAGTCTTAGAAGTGTTGATGCTTTTTTAATCTCGACAAAGTTTCGAATTGTTTGTACAGATTGGCCTTGGCCATGGCCACGTCAAGGGAAATTTCTAAGGAATGCCAGGATGAACCTCAAAACGATCTTGCCATTACGTCTATCAAATGAGGCACGACCCGCCGCCAGTCTAGGTAATTGGTAATTGGTAATTGTACAGCGCGAGCTTGCTTTAACCGATAACCAACTTGTCCTCCTCGGGGAATTCGTACAAGGGGATCTCGAGGTTGAGCGGCGCAGGTCCTTTCCTTATACGTCCCGAGATGTCGTAGTGCGATCCGTGACACGGGCAGAACCACCCGCCGAAGTCTCCCGCCTCGCCGATGGGCACACAACCCAGATGCGTGCAGACACCTATAATAACCAATCGTTAGCCATATATACCTAAACTTCATAACCAAAGTATCAAGTCGTCGGCGTATAACATAGTTGAAAATAAAAGACGGCCGTACCCAACATAACCAGCCACTCAGGCTTCTTGACACGGTCCTCGTCGAGCTCGGGATCACGCAACGATTTGATGTCGACCGAGTTCGCCTCGTTGATCTCGTCTTCGGTACGGTGTCGGATGAACACGGGCTTTCCTCTCCACTTGATGATGACGTTCTTGCCCTCGGGGATAGCGTTGAGGTCGACCTCGACCTTGGCCATGGCCAAGACGTCGGCGGATGCGGACATATTCTTTAGGAATTCTATATCGAAAGAAAGTTAATATTGAATAAGCTAACCACAGCCAACATGCGGAATAACGGAGCTACGGAAGGTAACAGGCGCGCAGCGTACCTTGCACAGTAGACTTAGCCCCGGCAGCAGTGATAGCACCCATAGTCCCAACCATGAAGTACTGGAAGAGCAGATTCGTATTGGGGCTGTTCTTAGCCATATAGTGGCCGAAGTCGGGGATTCTGGTAGACTTGGGCTCGCCCTTGAACTTGAACGGGCTGGAGTAAGAGCCGGCGGCATCGTTGAGCTGGGTAGTGGTGCTGAGGGCGCGGGCGGCATTTACACGGGCACAGGATTTCGCTGCTCCTCGCGCGAGTGCGCGGGACGCAATCGTCAGAGGCGCCATGGCGTTGTGGGCGAATCAATTGGTCGGAGTCGTAGGGAAGATCGTTAAGTATAAGGTTGAGGTCTTTTATTTTTTGTTCGGTATCGAAAGACTTCGGCAATGTTTCCCCAAGCTAACCGCTAACGTGCTTCTGCGAAACGTCCCGTAATTGGCCTCAGGCACGAAAAATTCAGGAGCTGCGAAATTCCTGTCCATTGATTGGTTCGATTCTTCGGGTTAGTCCGATATCATCTGCTGAGCCAACTTTGCTTAGAGTCATGTGATCAGTATCTACGCAAGTGACGTCGATTAAGAGGTACATGCAAGCCCGAAGCGGGGTACTTAGGTACTTACTATTCACCTTCACTAACATCGACAGAAACATCTCCATTGTTACAAAAGTGATCCACGAAATCTACTCGCCGTCGAAATAGAGCTATTATTAACGTATCAAGTAAGCCAGGGCTAGATAAAAGCGGCTTTCAGCTCAGGAGAGGAGAAGGGAGGTCACAATATAAGATGTAATTGCTCATTAGCAATTACTACCTCGTTTTGCAACAACAACATCATCCTCATCCTTATCCTCATGTCTTATAAAGTAGGAGCTCAGATATGATCATAAGCTCGCAAAGTCGTGTCAGTCATCTTTGCACAACGCCTAGCTTACAAAACCCTTCAATCCACAAGTACATACACCAACCATCCCTCTAAACTGAACATACATGTCAGCCTGATACATGTAGATAAGAGCCCACCTCCTAGTGAATTCGTTTTAACTCCTCGACAAGGTTTCGCATAGCCTCGACGTCAGGACCTAATCCTGCACATACCTCCTCCTGCACCTTCTCGTCGATGTCCAAGAAGCGCTCGAGGAACTCTCCGTCTATGAAGCGGAACGGCCCGTCCGATTCTCGCTCCTCGTTCCTGAAAGATCGGTATCTGGAGAAGAGTATGTTACCCGTAGTCTCCACGACCTCTGCAAGCCTGTTCTGGAATCGGATTAGAAGGTCCTGGTACTCCGATGCAATAGTTCCGAACAAATAGACGCCCCCTTCAACCTGTGATTTTATTTGTTAGCAACAATGCTCTGTTTGTGAAAGACCATAAAATAACTTACTGTGCCGAGAAACGCGCGCGGGATGACGACGGCGTTCTCGCTGGCATCCACTACGACCTTTCGGATCTTATTCACCATTTCTCCAAGGTTGATCTCACTTGTGACTTCCATGCGGCGCTTGTCCTCTATCGTGACACCGGCCAGGTTTCGCCTTAGGACCAGTAAGTTGCCCAGCGCGTCGGACTCTAGCCATGATTCCTGATCTACATGGCAAACAGCGGTGGCCCAGAAAGCTTGGTAATGTCTTGAGACTTCTACAAGCTTGGCCGCTAGGCCGTCGGTAGGCGGGACATACTCAACTAGCGTCATTGATTTCATCAGGTCAGCGACCGCGATGATGTTGCCCTCGATTGCCAAGTCAACAGGATAAGCAGCTGGTCGATATGTTGCTACTTTCCTCAACTCTACAGACGTTGAAGATATCTCATCGTATGAGTACAAGATAACCGTCTTTGCTAAGGCCGCGACAACCATGTCCCCCATGACAGCCAGACACCTACAGGCGCCTTTCAAGTCCTTGCTGCCGATTATGTAGGGGGTCCTTTCACTGTCAACCCCGATAACTAAGATTCTGCCCCTGACGAAATCCTCTGGTGATGTCCCTTGCGGCCTGTCGAGATATGAAGTGCCAACTAAAAATCTTTCAACTGGATTCCCATACGAGTCAGGAAGTTCCGCTCGAATGACAGCCTCTACCGCTTCAACCCGCGTCGAGCTGTTTAAAAGAATACCACTTCCGAGCTGCTTGAAAGCAACTTCATCTACCAACTTGAACGAGCTAGTGAGAATCTCCGCGTTGTTCTTAACCTCCCTTTTCAAACAGCCCA
Source organism: Daldinia vernicosa (assembly GCF_022497035.1). NCBI lineage: Eukaryota > Fungi > Ascomycota > Sordariomycetes > Xylariales > Hypoxylaceae > Daldinia > Daldinia vernicosa. The sequence continues at coordinate 87,403 of NW_025953971.1, read as the reverse complement.
GACCAAAGGCCCGCTCGTTACGAGAATACGCTATGCGACGAATAGTTTCTCCCATTGGTAGTGTTTGCACGTGTGTTTGGCGTCCTGTGTCTATTTGTGATATTCTGATTTCTTTCTCTGTCGCAACAACAATGGAATCTGGAAAGGCTTCGGTATCAAATGGACACACACAGGTCGCATCGTCGGCCGTGACTGCTGAATAGACTATTCTGCCTTCGGCCGCGTAAATCATACTGGGATGCTCACTTGTGGCGAATACGTTGTAGATTCCCTCGATCCGAGGGATCAATTGCAATCCTGCTTGTCGTGTCCCTAAAACAACGCTCTTCCGCCCAGATAGAGAAAAGTCTACCTTGGATACGTTGAAGGTGATAACAAAACCATCCTCCATGGCTATGAACAACGTTGGTCCAGCTAGGTGTGAGGGAAGAACTTGTGCGAGAACGATGTCCCGCGGTATAGAAGCGTTATTATCTTTTCGCCGCAAGTTCTCTCCGTGGATAGATTGTAGTGTCTTTAGATCAATAATGGATATCATGCCCGATTTCCAGAAGCCGACAACACCAATAGAAGGATAATCCGGAGGTAGGTGTACACACGCAACTTGATCTTTATCTTCTAGATCGTTGTACTCGACTCGGACCAGGTCTTGTTCTATTCGTATGGATAAAAGAGCCGACCCGTTAACGGAGAGCAGGATCCACTCGTCACTTGCTGATACGTTTGTTATGTGCCCTTCGGCGGGTTTCCAGGTAGATACAACGACGCCACTCGCCAAATCCACAAGCAGTGCGCTAGTCGTAGTGACCTGGAGTATTCGACCATTTGTGATATTTCGGGCCAACAAGGTCTGCTCGTCAAATATCATTCCTCCGAATTCGTCTAGTTCTTCAACCTCGGCGCCAGGCGTAAACTTGAATATTCGAGTTTCCGTTAAGAACGAAACAACCAAGATATCAGTCTTGGACGCCCCGTGGGATTTAAGGGGAAACAAAGATCGAACGTTTTCCATATCGGGGAGGACACCGATGTCATCCAACCCAACGCCGCTTCGTACACTACGTAAGCTCCCATCCTTGTGAGCGCCACTACCGGTAACAATTCTCGCTTGGCCAGAGGAATATTCGTTAGTAGTCTGCCCCTCCCCTTCGCGATTTCCCAAATCCATAATATTGAGGTCCAAGATCGGAGCAATATTGTTCAAAGTCTGAATTAAACGTAGCGACTTCGCTTCGAGGTCGACATGGAAAACTTGCGAGTCTCCGTACTGAGATCCGACGAACAAGACATTATCCCCCACGTAGACGAGGGTTTGTGCCCTCGAAGTCTCTCCGATCTTGGTCATTTCCAAGCCGGTTACCACAGGCCCGTCGAGCAGAATCTCGAGAAGCCACATGGCTCCATAGTCGTCTCCAATTAGGTAATGTGAAACATCGTATTCGGTCCAAGCTACGAAGATGGACGATTCCTTCAACGGAGTTTCAACCTTCTTCTTCGCGGCATCATCGTAATATAGTAACCTAGTCTCCCCAACAACAATTAGCCCGCCGAGTTGAGCCCGGGCGGTAGAGGCATTTCGTATTATGTAGCGCTTTTGGTCCTCTTCGCCTTTACCAACCGGGATCAAGATTCTCGCGCCAGGATCTGGGATATCTATACGGTCGACCTGGTCTCGGACTTCGAACCTAGAAACCTCTGTGTTCTTGTCATCGGCTGTCAGACGATATGTGACGAGCTGAGAGTCGGGGATATCGGTTCGGGTTTGGTAGAGGAATGCGATCTTTGGGTGGCCAGTTTCAACATGTAAAAAGGTTGCGCCTTTAATGTAAAGCTCCGATACACGGACCTGATCCATCCAGTGAAGGTTCTGCCTCTTGCTCTTTACAGTGTGCATTCGCAACACATTAATTACTCCTTCCCAAAGAAAGGTTACCATAAACCGCCCTGTCGGGTCCACTACACACATATCCTGGCTCTGAGCATCACGCATGTGCTTCTCATGAATGTCGAAGAACGAATCTACTGTTTCTAATCTTTTACTTGTAGTATTCCAACCGAAGGTGAAGTAATGAAATCTATCAGTTCCAATAAAGACCAATTCGGTCTTGGTATCTCGAGGTTGGAGCTTCTGTAGTATGGAGATGGTACCGTTCACTCGTCTCGTGTCGGTGTGCACCAAGGTGCCAGACTCGTGGAGCTTCCATATTTCTAGACGATTAGTTTTGCTAGTAAAAGTCAGCTTTCACATAGCCAATATGCTATATATTTGCTTAGGCAGACTCACGCAAGAATCAAGCACTCATCCTCACCAGGGAACAGGTTGACACGCAGTGCATGTCGCACACTGTTAGGCCGGTGAATAGGCGCTATGTATGCCATTGTCACAAAATTCGCATCGTTCGCATGGGCTACAACATGGCAAGATCTGAGAAGCCCAACCGCTACTTTGAGTTGAATCCCGGAGCTTCAATAATATGAATAATATGAATTATATGATGCAAAGGTCCGGCAATAAGCAACTGCTTCGCGGGGATTGGAGATAAGCGATAAAGCTTACATAGTATGTATATGTGGGGTTGGCCATCCATGCCGCCTTACATATTAGCGTAACGCTATCTCTTATTAGCGTTATGTAACCCTGTAACATTCCGAGGTCCCGGTTTGTAACTCAAATATATTGTACAGAAGGTGTAAAATTCTACTGGAAAACAGGAGAAATACAATTCAAGGCCGTGGACAAAGAAGAGTACCTCCTATTATACTAGAATTAGCTTGCTATAAGCATATCTCCGACCAACACATCAAACAATAGTATTTAATTTATCTTTGTCTTACACGATGAATAGGTACTAGCGGCGTTGCCCGTCCGCGCAACCGCGGACGGGGGAGAAGGGGGGGATCACCTGATGCGCAAAACTGACGCCACAGCTAAAGTCTGGCCTCTGATTGGCTAGCCACACCTCAGTGCACGTCCGATGAATTTTTTGTAAAATCAATTAACCTATTCCAAAAGCGTATAAAAGTTTTAATAATTAGTATCGTTAAATAGAGCTCGTTTTGCATGACCTTTCTATACCATTTGCACCTCTTGCAGACGTTATGCGATAAAATAGCAAAGGGAAAAGTCGCAAACTGCGGGGCGATTCTAAGTATCTGATTGGTTGAAAAAATTGTGGCAGTACTAATTAAATATATAAGACTTGAAGGTCAAAGACATAGAAGTAGATGCAATATAATTAGGAAGAGTTCGACACTGAAGTCTAAGAGAGATATCAGATAACAAGGAAGACATACACCTAATTGTATAAATAGGTATAGATATTGGTAGTAGTGACGTTGTTAAATAACTAGGTAGTCTATGATCTCGACCAAGTAGCATTACAGATTTACATACATTTACGCCTTCGTGGCTGCCCCATCATATCATCGCACAACATCAATCATGTCTCTTTCCGGCTCGTTACGTATAGGCTATGTCACGCACCAGTATGTTCGGAGTGTCGTATCTTGACTTGAGCAAGAGACTATAATCGAACGCTGAGTTGCGAACCAGTGGAAAGTTAGAAGTATATTTTCCAATAACAATACGCTTAAGATTCGGCTCTGGTAAACTATGCGCAATCGTTTGGAAATTCTCTAGGAATATATGGTAGAGGATAATGGCTCACATGCTTAGCAAAGCTCTTGCGCTGAAGCTAACCTACAATGAATGGTTGAATGTTGTAGTTTCCAGCGGGATGATACACATTGAAAACCTACGATGATGTCTTGTCTGATAGTGACGACGGGTATTTAGGTCGTACCGGTTGTATCTAGCATTTTCCGTTACTTCTAAGTTCGACTTCCTTAATGGTTACGAAGCAAACTTCCAACCTCGGCCGGAAGATGATGCTAGATCGTAGTACGGTTAATTCTGGTTTATTAATATGAAGTGATATGTAGTGAATAGCTTCATTACTGGCTTCAAAATGTCCATGATAGTCAACACATGCTGGGGCGGTAGGTTGAGCCTTGGTATATATGTTCTCAACTCTCGCTTGCTGAAAGTTTCAGAATCGTTACGTTTAACTCTTCCAGAGCGAGAGAGGGACGTTATGATCGATGATTCAATGACGCTGAATTTTGCGCATGCCGTTCACAGGTCCTACGCGCTTTGGAAATGTCACATGGAGACTTTATATATATAATAGTAACAGAACCTCGGGTGATTTCAAAGTTCCCTCTCGGGTTACCTGTTTTTCATTGTAACCGCATCTATTATGTACAATTGACTAAGACCCGGACCGGTTGGATTATCCGATCAAATCTAATGCTTCGCTTCCTTCTCGTTCGCATCGGCTTGTTTCAAAAAGTTCCTATAATCGTCAGTTAGCAATGGTTCGTCGCGGGATATCCGGGATAGCGCACTGGATGAAATCGGCCTCGTCAGGGCTTGATGCGTTGATGGGAGGGGTCTGAGTAGTCTTCTTGCTTGCACCCTTAATTCCCAAGTAGCTGCCGGTGAATAGGGTAGCGAGAACGCCCATTGCGAGCTAAAGAGGACAAGATAATTAGCATGTTGATGTCGACCGTAGCAGAGACATATTGCGACGTACGTAATGGGAGCCGATCTGGCGGCCGAGGATATTGTATGTGGCAACCATTGTGACGGTATTGACGAATTGACCGCGGGCGAATGGATACAGGGAGGTTTCCGATGTGAGTCGACGAGGGCGTAAGTGTCGAAAAGGTATTTGTATGTTAACCGTCAAAATACTGCTCAGAAGCTCCGAAGTTGAAATCCCCAAATCTGATCTAACTTAGAGACGTTAGCCTTAATGGGTCTTCAGGCGCTTTGTTTTATTCGTCAGAGGATGCACCCTTGATGCCGAAGTTTATCCATTAAAAACATCCCGGACAAACCCCGGCCTGGGCAAACGGATCTCGCAGCGAACAAGATTTGAGCCGGGGGTAACGAAGCAAGGCCGTTCGAATCCCGATAGGTAGCGACGTCACCAAGAGTGTCGATAAGCTTCCACACTTTCCCGATTTAGGTCATATTTAAGTATGCTAGGCCCCATTCTTGCGAAACTTTGATATTGGGTTGCGACCGCGAATTATTACCTCAAATAACTAGTCCTACCTAGATATATATTATAATCTATCGCTTCCCTTGGTTTGTAGCCACGATGTTCTGGAGTAAAGGACCGGACAAAACTGAAGCTGCGAAAGATAAGAAACCAGAAGCCCCGCCATCCGCAGCAGCCAACACCAGCTCGCGCAGCGATGTCAACGAGTTCGATCCCGATAAGCTCCCAACGCGGCGCAAGCTGCCAAAGGACTTACAGAAGATCGTAGATAAGGCCGACAAAGATGAAAATTTCTTTGACGATCTCCGAGAAGGATAGTATGTGGCGCATGATATAAATCTAGTTGATGTGCTGTTGGGCTAATGTATTATTGCTTAGTGCACATGACTCTACCGAGTCCAACGTGCGATATGCCGCCTACGCAAACAGACTACGAACTATTATGCTCTCGGCCCATCGTTATGTGGCATATACTTCGGATATAGGAGAGTCCTTCAGGCCAGTCGCACATCCGTGGCTAGTCAGAACCGCATATGGTATATCGTGGGCGTATATCTTAGGCGATGTCTCGTACGAAGGATATAAGGCCTACTTGCACAACCAGCGGAAGAAAAACCCGCAGATAGTGCTGTCAGAAAAGCAGCAGAAAATCACTGGTTTACCGCCAACGCCACCTCCTGACGCTAAGCCCGAACCCGTGTCGCCTTTGGAAGATTACCGCACCGTTATGGTCCAACGAGCTCTCTTCCAGAGTCTCGCTTCGATGGGACTACCCGCCTTCACGATCCACAGTGTTGTCAAATACTCGGGGAGGGCGTTGAGGAATGTTAAGAATCAAACAATCAGAGTATGGGGTCCCATAGGACTCGGTCTCTCTATTGTACCGTTCTTACCGACGCTTTTCGATAAGCCGGTCGAAAATGCTGTTGAATGGATGTTCCACAAGGGTTTTGAAGCATACGGTGGCCATAAGTACGTTGGCGAATCTCCGACGACAGGACGAGAAGCCGCCTTGGCACAGAGGCCAAATGCGCAGTCGAAGGAAAAGGAATTGTAGGAAAACGAATACTAAAATAAAAGATAAACTAAGCATATATGGCGTAAAGAGAGGCGTCTCCACTCTTTGGAGACATGTTTTGATATCACTACAAAGCCTGAGTTAGGGGTGATGGGGGATCACCACGGAATGCAATATATACCTCATTGCGCTTCAGAGCGAGCTGTGTCTATATAACAAATCTATAAATACAAATCAGATGCTCTGCTCCCAATGTCTGAGGTATCCCTATTCCGCTCAAGATGCAATTATAGAAACGCCGTTTCAAATGCAATAAGTCGTAATTCGTAAGGCCAGGTTTACATCTCGATAAGATCAGGCGGTGGCCCTATACCTCGCAATAACACTATCGTGTTACCGCTCACGAGCGCGGAGCCAACCTTTTCGTTGAACTCCAATACCCGCCCTCCTTCGACGTGGAATACCCGAAGCTTATCCCTCTCCTCGGAAGACTGATTGTTGACGTTCTCGATTTGTAGACTCTTGGCCGCGGCATCCAGTACTCTGCCAATGACCCAATCCTTCGAAAAGAAAAACTCTCCCTTGTAGTTTTTGGCTGTCGTAGTCTCGGCCTCTGCTTCCACATATAGGTATACCCTCTTTTCAGGTGGCAACTTCGCGTCCCCCTTAGCGACCTTCTTCAGGTTATTGACGGCGACGAGTCGCGCTGATGCCGACGTAGGCTTGGGCTTCGGAAGCGCACGACTCGCTACCTCCCTCTTAGCAGCGCCCCAGGCCTTCAACTTTGCGAATGCGGACTTCGTTTGTTCGGAGACGTCGAGCTGGGGGCGCGCGCCGATAGGGATTTTATTTTTGCAGTCGTGCTCCTCCTTTAGCCGGTGCTTAAGACAGTAATCGCGATTGCATGTCGAGCAGTGAACGCCGGGGACTAGAGATGTGCCGACGACAGTTTTGCAGTCCGTCGCGGCGCATGGCTTCTGCGAAACGAGGTCGCGCAAGCGCTTCCCCTCGCCCACGGAGGGTTTTGCCAACTGAGCTTGGCGTCGTCGTTCGGCCCAGGCTCCGGCGTTAGCGCATTTGTGAGAGGTCTCGCTTCGATGATCGAGGCAGAATGTCTTCTTGCAGCTCTGGCAAAAGAAGGGTAGGAAATCGAGCTGGTTGCAGTATTCGAGTTGGCAGTGCTTGCCGACAAGCGATACGTCGGCTTCTTTATCCATTTTGACGTAGCTGGTATCTTCAGCTTCGGCTGATGAGGACGCCATTTTTTAAAAAGTTGGTAACGAGATCTTCTTATGTACTTTTCCTATGTTTAATATAAAAAGATAAAAAGCTAAATAAAAAAAATCAGAAAAATGAATGACTGTAGGCAGATGGCGACTCGTAAGCCTCGAAGATGGCGAGGCTGATGATTAAGATGCCGCGGAATAGTCTGGAAGGGGCTGTGAGTTGAGAGAGGCCGATTTTAGTCAAGTTAGGGGCGGGGCTATACACTACATAAATGCGCTGCGGCTGAATTAGGTGGGAGCTTACGCTAGAGTTTGGGTACCTAGCAGCCTAGCCATAGCCAGCTAGCCTTTGCTGCCCGGGCTGCCGGGGTCCACTAACAAGTCCTAGTTAAGGTTTAATTGAACTTTAAAGAGCCATTAGTTATACATAAGTCACGGGGTTTCGCGTCTTCGGCGCATTTCGATGACGACAATTAATTCGTACCTACAATGTTCTGTCTTACTTAGCAAGGTGCCGTGATATCGTAAAATATATACAAAGTCCGGTTTAATACTAACTTACCTTCTTAATGTTATCATCAAGATGCCTCCGTACGTACCGCGCAAGCGATTGCGCACCCCGCCAGCAGACCGCGGCAATCGGGTTACAAAGGAATCAAGTAGGGATAAAAGCACGCCGATAGCATCCGTGCCGCCTCGCAAGAATACTCTATTCGACGATCTAGATTCAAGCGCTAAGAAGGGTTCCGCTGAAAAGACTAAGTCGGTTATACAGCAAATGCATGAAGATAACGATGACAGTGATGATAGTTCCCTCACTTCTCTTTCAGATGCTGATTTTGAGGATGTGCCGGCTTCTAAGCGGCAGAAGGTGAATCATGATCCGGAGGAGTCGGAAGACGAGGATATGGAATTTGAAGATGTCCCTTCCCATGAGATTCAGCATCAGGATCCGGATCCGGATTTGGGGGGTGATCTGGAATTGACATTGAACCGAGAAAACGAACTTCCATTAACTAGCGAAATGGGTAAGAAAGGTCCCTCAAAAAAGGAAAAGGCCATTCGTATTTCAATACACTGTATGCATGTTCAACTGCTACTCTGGCATAATGCGATCCGGAATTCCTGGCTTTGTGATAGAGAGGTTCAAGCTATCATGATCTCGCATTTGCCCCCGAGGTTATGGGACGAGGTGGATCGCTGGAGACGAAACAGTGGTTTAGATATACCCGAAGACACCCCAAAGAAACCTACCAAGGGTAAAGCTGATACAAAAGGAAAGGGGAAGGGGAAGCAACGGGCTTCAGGATCGACGAGAAATTGGAGCAATGCAGCAGACAGGCTCGAGAAAGGCGTGCCTGACATGAGCCATGGCGACCCTTTACTAAGACTTATGAAATGTCTCGTGTCATGGTGGAAACAAAGGTTTCGAATAATTAGTCCTGGATTGCGCAAAGTCGGTTACATGAACGCCAGAAGACTAGGAAAACTAACTTCGAGCTTCGAAACAGAAGGCCACGATTCGATTCGGTTTGGGGAACGGATTAAGGATCTCGAGGAGTTCAGACAGCGTGCTCAGGATTGTACTGGCAGTCGCGACGTCGGAGCTCAACTCTTCACTGCGCTATTAAGAGGTCTTGGACTAGAAGCACGAATGGTGGCAAATCTCCAACCGCTGGGATTTGGCTGGAGTAGGGTTGAAGAAGCGGATGCTGAAATCAATGCTCAAAAAATCCAGGATGGTACGAGTACGCCTAACGAACCTACGCCAAAGAAACCGAGCGGAAAGAAGAAACAAGTGAAACCAGCAACCCGTCGAGCAAAGAAGAATGACAAAAACGCCCTAAAGATGGACTTGGATGATTCGGATGAATATGGCGATCCGCTCACAGATGAAAGTACTGACGACTCGTCGGTAGTTGATGTCACAAACACTGTTCGTCCAAGGCGAGCAGAAGCAAAAGTTTATGATAAGGACCTTGAATTTCCTCATTATTGGACTGAGGTTCTTTCTCCGGTAACGAAGGAGTTTCTTCCGGTAGATCCGATCGTAAAATCTCTTGTGGCTAACAGTAGAGACCTGGTCGAAACCCTGGAACCACGAGGAGGTAAAGCCGACAAAGCGAAACAAGTTATGGCTTATTGTATTGGGTTTTCTCAAGACGGCACGGCCAAGGATGTTACAGTACGGTACCTCAAGAAAAATATTTTCCCTGGTAAAACGAAAGGGTTCAGGATGGTTGAAGAGAAAATACCAGTTTACAACAAACATGGCAAGGTCAAGAGGTACGACCAGTTTGATTGGTTTAAATCAGTTATGCGAGGTTATACACGGGGTGACAAGAAACACCCAACCACAGAAGTAGACGAGGCAGAAGACTCCACTGACCTCATGCCGGCAAAGCCAGAGAAGAAGGAAGTTAAGGAAGGAGAAGAGACATTACAGTACTATAAGACTTCAAAGGAATACGTATTGGAACGTCATCTCAAACGCGAAGAGGCTCTTCTACCCGATGCTGTCCCTGTCAAGGTATTCCGCAACAAAGGCAAGGCATCCAAAGTTGAAGAGGAAAACGTATACCTGCGAAAGGATGTGGTGACAGTGAAGAGTGCCGAGACCTGGCATAAGCAAGGCCGAGCTCCTATCGAAGGCGTCCAACCACTCAAGCATGCTCCTTATAGAGCGGCAACTACCAATAGACGAAGGGAAATTGCCGAGGCTGAAAGGGCAACAGGCCAGAAAGTCATGCAACCCCTATATAGTTTTGACCAGACGGATTGGATAATACCTCCCCCTATTCAGAATGGCATCATTCCGAAGAACGAATATGGGTATATCAATCACTTGGATTATGACGTGGCTAAGGCTAATAATAACGTAGGAACATCGATATGTTTGCAGAGCACATGTGTCCAGAAGGTAAATCATTCAGTATAATATTTTGAGTCCTATAATTGACTAATATATAGGTGCTATTCACGTCCCATACCGCGGCGTTGTTCGCGTCTGCAAGCGATTGGAAGTTGATTATGCGGAGGCAGTTGTTGGGTTCGAATTTGGTCATCGGATGGCTGTGCCCGGTACGTCACTTACCTACTTGGTGTATAACCCAATAGGATGATTACTAATTGTCATTCTTAGTTATCCAAGGCGTAGTCATTGCCGAGGAAAACTATGAGCGTGTAATGGAACAACTTGAGAAAGATGAGGCAGAACGGGCGAGGAAAGAAAACGAGAAACGGCGTAAGGAGGTTCTATATACATGGCGGAGGTTCTTGATGGGTTTGCGAATCGCAGAGAGGTTCAAGCAAGATTATGGCTATCTGGATGAGTCGGTAGAGGTATTTGGCCACGCTCCCGACAACGACAAAGACTTCGAGGCCATGCGTGAAAAGGACGAAGACATGGCCGGCGGGTTCTTACCTGAGGGGTATGAAGAAGAAGAGGGAGTCGAAGAGAAAGAAGCTCCTCGTCAAACCTCTGGGTTTTTCCCAGGTGGTGATGAGGAAGAAGATTCAGATGACGGGAATGATCCTTTTGAAGTGGACTACGGGAAGCAGAAGGAGACAGAAGATTCTCCTATCGAGGGTTCCCCCGAACCGGAAGTTTTAGCTAAAGTAGCGCCTAAAAAGGCTGCTCCGAAGCCGAAAGCGAAACCGAAGCAGCCTACGCGAAGGCGGACTCGAAGGAAGCTTGCGGTATCTTCCGACGAGGACAGTGAGCAGGATGACGAATTCGTGGCTGAGGGTGAGGATAGTGATTAATATAGGTATGTATATAAATCATGATCTCGAAAGGTATTGTTGAACAGTGTACGTAGCCTGCAATACGGCGATTATCGTTGCGTCCTGTTTCTAAAAATACTCTGTATGGTGGTTGGTGTAGTTATCGGTATTTATTATGTATAAGGAAATAAAGGCACTGGCATACTGATAGGTTGACTGGTGCATGTATGCTAGGGACCAAAAGGACAAGGAAAAAGGAATAACTACATCGTCAATTTACAAACCCTATAACTAATACCTTAAAGAAAAATAACTGTGATAAGTCTATTGACGTAAACATTCACACTTTCTCCGTTTATCTTGCGTATTTGGCAATCGTAATACACCTGGTCATGGTTATTATAGTAAACTAGAGTCTTTTAAATCGAGTAGTTAATTATCCAGTAGTTAGAGACCTATCGTTCGTCAGGCATTTCAAAACGCAAAGTGATGGTGGCCGCGACGACGATACGTCATTTTGGTATGTTTTAAAGCCAGCCTGCGAATAGCGATAGGTTTCCAAGCGCATTGGTGTTCTTTAGGTATTTATTAATCGCGGGCACATGATTATTTAGTGTTGAAGTTATTCCTCGGGTATCTAATGTTGATGTGCCTGTCCGAGATAATAATGTGATATGTGATATGTGATATGTGATATGTGCGCGCAGCATGGCTGATCCATCTGCTCGGATTCGTACTCCTGAACCACGATTATATCATCTCAAACGTCACTCTTACGACGCTATCAAGTAGCTCCGGCGCTGGCTTTTATATAGGTTAGGTGCCTAAGCGGCAGAGCCAGTTCGTATCGGGTGGTTGCAGGTCGGATCGTGTCTTCGTCCCATGGGAGGCGAGGGGTAGGGTAGCGCCTCTGGTAATTGCAGGATCTCGAAGAAAACGAACCAGCTGGTATATGTAGGTAGATTAACAATGGAATACGTAGACCCCGTAAAAGCAAGGGGGAATAAGGCATTCCCCAGATCTCGGTAGTGGTCGCACACGAGGGGAGTACAGATCAGTCTAATCTGACATCAAAGGATACCTGATCTCGCTTGGCGATATTAATTGCATCCAACGCATATAGACCCATGTAGGTACGATCTGCGCTCCACGCAATACCTTGGTAAGGCAGTTAGCTCGTCATGGAACTGCGCTTGAGTAGGTCTCTATCTCTCTTAGGGGGTGCTCGTACATGCTCGGAGGTTCAGTTGTTGAAGATCCCCCTACCCCTGAACCCTTGGGCCAGACACCCGATTCCAGTTTGATGACCGTCAAGCCCGAATGCGGCGCGTAACGGTGAAAAAAATATCACGTAGTATATCGTATCTTTATTTGGGATCCTACATTACCTACCTTTCCGCCCCTTTTCGTTCGGGCATCTCGGAAGGCATCAATAGGAGCGGGCCGATAATAGCGGCCGCATTTGCATACGCCTTTAGGCAAGGTTGATTAGTGAAGACGGCATAACTCCTACGCCGCCTCGTCGAGATACTATGCCGTAAGTCCGGGTTGCTCTATAGGACCTCGTAAATAATACTAGAATGGGGGAAGCCGGATGCCTGCATCTACAAAAGCCAATCGTAGTTAAAGTGACGCAACCATTTTACTCTCCGAATATCATCTCGGAGACAAGCGAGCCCCCGGTGGACGCTAGTGGAAAAGAAGAATCCTGATAATTTTGGTTATATACCCACCCGTATGGTCGGTCTCCTTACTGATAATATTAAAAATACGGCTCTGCTATGTTCCAGCTAGCCCTCATCAAGTACTACAAGCTGACTACGAGTGCATCATCATAAAGCCCTGAGAGATGTGACTTCGGGATGTGGTGGTTTCGTGTCAAAGCTGGGCGATCCTCTCGACGGCTTCCCCAAGCCAATCCCACTTCGTGACACTGAACCACGAGGCTTGTGCAGTGTGGATTGGGCCTCGTGTAGTGTAACGGGATACATCCGTAGAAGGTTGAGTCCGTGTCTCTTTAAATATCCTTGAACCTTGCCAAGCTTATATGATTTCTGTACTGGCCCATACACAAGGCTTTACACTACATGATCTTATCACACCTCCTTTTCCTTCGCACGTCAGTTGATATACATGACTAGTAAAGAGGACTTGTCCCCCTCGTTTTGGGAAGTAGACCTTGGGAAACACAATGCGCTTTTCTACGGTATTATTTTGAAATAGGAGTACCGGCGACATGTTAATATCAACCCAGGCTACCAAATATATCCATAGGCTCGTATAAGTAACCTTCAAAGTAATTTACAGGAACTTTATAAATACGGAACTTCCCATAGACCTGCCTAATCTTGCAGATACTATTCAAAAAATAACCCCTATAATAGCAAGCCAAGGCTTAATATACCTAGAGGTGACATAGAAGCCTCCTCATAACCTAGCTACGTTGAATCCTCCTGCTGTACCGTTTAAGCGTCTCCAATGCCACACTAAGATAAAGAGAAGTGCCATGAACGATTATGTACTACAGAGGTGAATCATGTTCTTCACTTGCCTGGCAAGAAACCTAGCCAGTGGCGTTGGTAGAAGTCTACATGGGGTAGCAAGTACACGAAAACGACCCTCGTGCCTACGAGAAGGGTTGCTGATAGGACGTCGTGCGGTAAGCTATGGAAGCTCGAGTTATCGCCATGCACACCGCCTCATATACTACCGCTTACGCCACCCAAGCTATTCACACTCCTCGTTGTCTCAGCCCTAGCGAGATACAGACTCGAAACGACGGTCGTGACTGTAATGGAACAATATGGTAGTTTAAGAACTTGGGTAACCACTCGGTCAACTATTCAAGCCATCTGTTCGCAAACTACGACGGTGTTCCCCCTGTATCTTGAGCTGTTGTGTGCTATTGTCCGCGAAGACAAAGAAAGGCTTTTTATATAAATTCTAATATAACTTCCTACAAGACATGTCTGGCTTTTTAATAACGCTGCCAGTGTAACAGATATCTAATATTCGCTACTAACTTGAAATAGCTCACTAATATTCAGGTATTTTAACTATGTCTTTGACAACATATACGGCTCTAACATGTCTCCTCGGGGTCTGGACTACTTGCATTCTCTGGAACTGGTATCGACTCCGACATATCCCCGGCCCATTCTGGATCTGCTCTACCAAGCTTTGGCAAATTACAACACAGATAAGAGGGAAATGGTACCTTGAACTGAGAAAACTTGGGGATCAATATGGTATGTTTTTTTATATATCACAGCTTAGATACCTAAGCAGCCATCCTTTCCCCCTTATTTATTTATTTATTTTACTAACATTCGCAGGCGACCTCTTCCGGATCGGTCCAAACCAGCTTATGACTACTGATGTAGATATTATTCGACGAATGGCCCATCCCAAGTCAGCCTATGCAAGAGCACCATTCTACCAGACGTTTAGGTTCAACCCTACACAAGACAACTCTTTCTCGCTTCTCAACGACGAGGAGCACACCCGCCGCCGAACAAACCTCGGCCCCGGCTACATGGGCAACGCACACGTAGAAGCCTGTGTTGATCGACAATGTGCGCGATTGGTAGACTTAATCGAACGCAAGTTTATCTCAACCTCAAGCGAGTACCGACCACTAAACCTAACAGCGGCGTCCATTTTCTTCGCGATGGACTGCGTAGGCGATCTATCGTACGGCCGGCCGTTCGGATGCTTAGACGAGGGAACGGATGTCCATAAATTCGTAAAGTGGAACGAGGATTTCTTTTCCACCGCTATTGTGATATCGAACTTCCACTGGTTAACCAAGATTTTCTTCAAGCCCCCTTTTAATAAGATTTACCCGTCAACCCGCGATGTTGATGGCGTTGGCAAGTACATGGCGTAAGTCTAAACATATTCTCCACAACTGTATAAGAGTCTTTTACTAACACTCGAGTTAGACTCGCACAAGCTGCGGTTGAAAAGAGCTTAAGTGACGGCCAGGACCGGCGAAAAGATGCCCTTGCCTCGTTTCTCGAGCAAGGCGTTACCAAGGAAGAAGCTATCAACGAATTGATGCTGCAGGTGTAAGTATTTCTGGTAACAAGGCTCAATCAAAGATTATTAGAACTAACAATGTCATAATAGTGTTGCTGGAACAGACTCGACTGCCACGGGTATCCGCATGACTCTCCTACTCCTCGTCGCCAATCCGATGGCATACAACAAGCTCAAGGCGGAGATAGACGACGCAATCATGAAAGGAAACGTCAGCTCGCCTATTAAGGACACCGAATCCCGACAGCTACCGTACCTACAAGCCGTCATCAAAGAAGGTCTTCGTACATTCCCCGTCGTAACAGCCACGTTCTTTAAGAAAGTGCCCAAGGGAGGCGACACCATCAGTGGGTACTTTGTCCCCGAGGGTACTGAAGTCGGCCACAACGTCCTGGGCGTTATGCGAGCGAAGAAGTACTGGGGCGACGACGCGGACGTCTTCCGGCCTGAGAGGTGGCTTGAGGCCGACGAGAGCACTTTCAAGATGATGGAGGGCGTCATAGAGACCCTTTGGGGATCAGGCCGGTATAAGTGTCTTGGCCGGACTATTGCCCAGATGGAATTAAACAAAGTGCTTGTTGAGGTATGTCTTCGTAACTTTGTCATTAACTTTCAATCCTGTTAACACCCTTTCTTTCTATATATAACAAAGCTAACTTTACTAACCTAATCTAATAGTTACTCCGACGCTTCGACTTCTCCATCGTCACCCCGCAAAGCCCGGTAGAGATTATAAATTCGGGATTCTTCCTCATGTCCGAAATGAAGATGCGAGTCACGAAAAGGGAGATGACGCAAGAGAGAAAGGTAGAGTAAGATCAAAGACTATAGGCGTGGCCGTATCAGCCGTCGAGTCAAAAGTTATCTCTCACGACATATAATGTTCCGAAGAGTTGTATAAACTTATACCCAGTTGATGTTAAGAAGATAAATCGTTATACCCAAAATCGAAAGTTCGAGGCATTGGATACCCACGCTAACTGACTGACTAGGTAGCATTGTGTATTAGTTACCTCTTCTATAACCATAGATAATCTTAATATAACTATCATTTGTGTCTTAGTAGACTTGAACTTAAAGTAAGCTATAACTATCGCCTATTAATAGACTATCCAAAGTCTATAGTATAACAACTACCTAAGTATCACTAACGCATCACTCAGGCAAACCCATCAAGCGTCAAAGTCCCCTTCATCACCACAACCGCCGTCCCACCCAGCCATAAATCCACCAACCCAACCTCCCCCTCAGCACCCCCCTTCGTCGTAGTCTCAACACTAATATCGCTCTTCCGCCCTATCTCCACCCCCTGCGTAACCCTAAACTTCCTCCCCGTCTTCTCTTCTCTTAGCGTAAGATACGCCGCAAGCGCCGCCGCCGCGCTCCCCGTAGCCGGGTCCTCGAACCCCAACTCCACCATCCGCGCGCGGATAGCCCTGACGCCTTCCTCCTCCCCCTCCTCCTCGCCCACATCCACGTAATAATACCGACTGACGAAACTATCCCCCCAGGGCCCCTCGTCCAACAACGGTTTAGGCAAGCCATCGAAATCAAGCCTGTTCCCCGCGCCAACGCGCGAGAGCAGTTCCAGCGACGGCAGTTTCACCAGCACAAACGTCATGCCCTTGACGATGCTGAATACCGGGGCCCGCAGCTCCGCCTCCCGGATCTGCGGGTCGGGCGAGAGCCCTGCTGCTGCGGCGCCGACGACGTCCGCGAGCGTCCGCGAGTGCAGGTGCACGTCGTGCGGGATCTTAGCGCGGATATGGTTCGCCGGCTGCGGAACAATGCCAATAGGACCGGCTTTCGTGATGAGAATCTGCACGTGCGGGTGCAGGTGATATTTCACCAGCACCGCGGTGCCGATGGTCGGGTGGCCGGCAAACGGGATCTCGCGCCCGATAGTGAAGATATCTATATGGCGCTCTTCGCTCCCGGTGTCCGACTCTGCTGCTTCGTGCAGGAATACCGTCTCCGAGAGATTGAACTCCCGCGCGATATTCTGCTTGGTGGCTTGTGTAAGGCTTTCTTTGAGCGCCGCCGGGACGGTGACTACGGCGAGGGGGTTGCCTTGAAGCCGTTGGGACGTGAAGACGTCGAGGGTGACGAATTGGAGAGCCATTTTCCACTTCCTGGGCACCTCAAGTAACCTATTTGATACTCACCCTCGGAGTATAGGTAATAAGCAGCTTTTCTTATACTATTTAGAAATTGGATAATATAAGTTATGTTCCTCCTAAGTAGGTAGGTATCCTTATACTAGCTGCGTTGCCCGTCCGCGCAAGGGCGTACGGGGGAAAGAGGAAAGGAGGGGGGAATCATGCGTAAAACTCATGCCGCAAATACATATGGCCTCTGATTGGCTAGCCACATACCAACGCACGTCCGATGAATCTTTTGTAAAATAAGAGTTGATGCCAAAGTTGGCTTCGAAGAGCTGAGTCAGGATTAAGAGAATTGCCGCTTTCGGAAGAGCTCGCGAGTTCTTATAGGTGGGCGCGCTAATAAGCTGCCTATTAAGAGTGTGGAGATGATGGTATTATTATAAAGTCCGTTATAGATCCGTAAAGGGCGCGGGGGGGCCACTAATTTCAGCGTTAGAAGTTCGAATACACTCATTGGCTATAGTCCCTAGAAGAGAGGACGATTCATACCAGTTACGTGCGTATTCGAGCTAAGCGGTTAGGCTACTCCTAGGATATATACCAAGTTAGTACGCCCCGTTACGCTCACGATATGCTCAGCGTGCTATGCTTTCGAAAGATGTAAAGGCAACCCCCATTAAACCAGCTAGCAATTCTAGATAGTGATTCAAACAGCCATATAGGCACAAGACGGAGTTTATACGTTAGGTAGTCTATACGATATTCATCACTCCTTGGCGATTTCACCTCTTTGGCGGAGGGTTCCTAGCAACGTTATTCACATGCAATGAATGTGCCATAGACTTAATCATGTTGGCCATGTTGGCCCGTTTCGATACCGGCGCCGCTGTGTAACGAAACAATCAAAGCCGTAAGCCGATCAATCTTCGCTGCCAACTCTGAGATTCGAACCTCCACATCGTTAGGCGCATGTCCAGCATAATCCTCAAGGACTTGCTGCTGAGGCCTCGTCTTAGGAACCACTTCCACACTAGTAGTATCGCGCGGTGTTGGCCGATCTGCCGATTGCGGTCCGCTCTCTGGCCTATCCCCTTGCCTATCCCCTTGCCCATCCCCTTGCCTATCCCCTTGCCTATCCCCTGGTCTATCCCCTGGTCTATCAGGGGGCGGTGCGGCGTGCCGTTTGGGAGAATTCTGTCGTGGGCTGGAAGAATCCTGTCGTGGGCCGCGGAAGTTGTCGAAACCGTCGGGGTTGAGTTTGCCGGTAAACCACTCATATAACCGAATAACCCCGACGATGGGTGCGTGGGTTGCTCGGAGAAGTATAATGCGTGCTTGCCGGAATTTATCGTCTGAGGGTAGGAATAGGCGCAACGGCCTGAAGATTACCAGCGCGATGAGATTAAACGGAGCTGGTTACTCAGGTTAGCACGGCGCATACGGGCGTACGAAGAGGGAACACCTACGGTAAAAGTGAGTGAGCCTATTGCTCGTTGATGCCTCGAGTACGTATACGCTGTAGACGTAGAGATACTCTTCACGAGCGTGCGTAATGACTCTTGAGAAACTATTACTGAGCATACCCGTCAGGGAGCCCATAAGTAAGATCGAACTCAGCGTGACAAAAATAAACATGAGAGGAGGTCCTAGATGAAAGGTTAGAAGAGATACGCCGGTCGAGTGGGAAGGGAAGAAATACCAAAGATGGGGTCGATTTCATCCATAATATCAAACCCAACGTAACTAGACCCGAAAAAGATCTTGGTCACGATCATGGCCATGTGTTGAAATGGGTATGTATCCCTCCCGACGAGACAAAAGGTTGATAAAAACCCCAAATATACAATGATTACCAAAAGCATGAATTTCAAGAAGTCCTTGCCCATCTCCTTGAGACAGGGGATTAGAGTACCCCAGTACGGGGACAGACTAAATATCGAGCAAACCCTAGGTACCATGAAGAGGGCCTCCAGTGATAAGACGTCAAAGCCAATATCTACAAGAGTATAATCGGCCCAATATAATCCAACGAACCCTGTCACCAAAGATTAGCACATTGCAATTTACGTCCAACTGAAACCGAAGAGTATCATATGCTTACTCAAAATCGCAAAGACGAGCCCGATGGCAATCATAATCATGTCAAATAGATTCCAAACATCTGCAGCATAAAAAATCGACCCGGCATCGATATATTCGCTAACTTCATCGTAGAAGAAGGCGGCGAACCAGATGTAGAGTACTACTTCTAGAGGGGTAATAGCGTGGTGATTCTGCTTGATCAACACGCTGTAGTATAACATTAAAAACCCAGCGAAAAACGCAACCTCGTAAGCTTTGAGGTATATGGGCACTCGAAGTCGTGAAAAGGGATCGGCTGTGCGAGGGTTATAAAACTGAGTTTTCTTTCTCGAATGGACTGAAAGTTGGTCCCAGAAGATAATGGAGCCGTTCCAAATGCCTGTGATGATCTTCTGTACCACGTGCTGGCTAAGAAACCTCTTTGCGTTAGCAATGGCCGCTATTTCTAGGCCATTGAGATGCGTAAAAGGTTCAGTAGGATCAATTTCCAGTTCTTCAAGATCACCAGACTCTCGATTCGTAGTCATTTTCGAGAGTGATTGAAGCAATTGGTTTCGTCTCACAGTCTTAAAGCGATCGTCCGAGCGGCGGTCTGGCGAGGGAGATCTAGAAGGTCGGCGTAGTAGAGATCTTCGCTCATGGCTTTCACCACCATCTGCAGGCTCATTGGCAAGGTATCTTTCTCTTTCGCTATCATCTGGGTCTGGGATCTCGTAGAGGCAAAACTCGACGGCTTCCCGCTCCGATAGACGAGTTAAAAATCTCCAGGCAACAATCTCGCAAGCATTTGCACGAGCTTCATTGATTCCTCGGCCATCGTCGCCTATCGAGCTGTAATGCCATCTCAGTGCCCTATGTTTTTATTAGCAACGATTCTATGGCTCGTGAAGTGGTCGCCTATATGAGTTTCCATCATTACAATGCGTCACCGTCGTGAAGGCTTAGTAACGATTAAGTAATTGAATAAGGAAATAATCTTAGACATGGTGGTTAAAACCCATATTAATGAAGTATCTCACAGTAAAGCGTTTACGATTGCGGGATTGGTGACACGGGTGCTAAGATAGTCAACAAGGGCGTGTAGATCGTCACCAGCCGATGTGGTCCTCAGTTGTTCGAAGGAGCTTGGCAAATAAACTACTCTAGCTATATATCTACAGCACTGATCAGTATGGGCCTAAAGTGAGTTGCCGAGTAGAATCGTCCTACTTGGAAAGCTTCTTAATGACATCGCGGAAGCTATCTTCATGGCGGATATCAGGGAGGGGAATATCAGTGGTGGGGACAGAGGGGGGTGACGAGGAACGCTCCGGGGACTTCGCGGGACGCGACTTGACGCGAATTGGCATCGTAAATAGATGCTTTAAATCGACCCCTTTACACGTATAAACGATAAAAGTTCATTATAATTATATACGAGCCCGGTTTGCAGAAAGTCTGAAAAATATTAATGTGTAGAAAGAGTGTAAGTGTTACGACGATACGTTTCTAAGGGCAAAAATGCGGAGGTTAAACTGGGTACGGGAGTGGTTGCGGGATCAAGACATGACCTAACGGCCCCGTTCGTCATATCTCATCACGTTCGTAGAAAGGGAGATACACTATCTAAGCGCTTTCACGATGGGGTCAACTGTAGCTAAAATTTAGCATCCTTCAAGCTCCCCGCAAAACCGGGTATCGTGCCGCAAAAACCTTTAAGCTATGTAAGCAGGTAAGTTTAACTTCACCTGGTGATCAGGTGAAATGTCGTTGGTTCGATAAATGGAAGTATGCATATCCCTGCAGAGTTACCTCACTATGTATTCTAGTATCTTCGAGGCTCATTGCCACACTTGCCACGAATCGCTTATAGATCTGTGGCGGTGCTGAACTTCGCAGATTCGTTACCCCGAAATCATGAATCTCTAATCCTGTTTTACATTGTAACACTTTACATTTTTTATAGTTAACTCCCCAAGGTAACTCGTAATAGAAGCGACAACTATATTTCGGTTAATATTTCCGCCTTTAACTAACGAATAGCAATTTTCCAAGTTGTAACAACAACTACCTTACCAAACAAAAAATGACCGCATCCCTCAGACTCGTTTACAGATAGCCAATGGTTTAAGACGCTAGATTCAGAATTCTTCGTATCCATATCCCATTATCCATCACCGCTTATTCCATATGTAGTAGCGTCAGTCTGCAGGGTCTTGTCTTGTCTGCCGCCCATCTGGATGGATTATCGTCTAATCGGATAATTGATCGACTTACATAGTAGTAGTCACTTACGACCACGAACACGGTTGACCTTGTTTCTTTCTTCTCCAATGGACATCCGCGAAGGCCCACCGAATTTTCGCTCCACCTCGCTGTACCACACTATGCTCAAAGTTCACAAGCAGCGGCGTTTAGCTGCGCTGATAGCCAGGAAAACGCTGAAATAACCGCCATGTACGCATGGTATACAATACGGTAACTGGATCATTGCGTGGGCCCTCGATAGGCTCTAGAAAACGCATGTTCCACTCCTAAATAGATGGGCCACGAAGGGAGAGAACGGATCGGAGTGCATTGATTCTCGCTGTTAGCAACTAGATGCTATCCACGACGGGATTCCTCTACTATATTATTGCTATCAAGTACCACTAAATCCATGCAGGTACAAAGGCATCTTATGATCTGCTTGCATTATACTAAGTGGCTTAGTATACTCAGTCTAACGCCCTGGGAGACTCCAGACGTTGTGCCCAGGTAGCTGGTTCAAGATAAAGTTGCTCAGAAGGCCTCAACCCGATTTAGGTTGCATCAACCGGAATCCCAAGTTTCTTCGGTTCTCGCAGCCAAATTGACTCTTAATGGGAGACCGAGATGCAGGTATGCGGTAACTAACAGCCCGGAACAGCCTCTCGTACCGTTCGGTCGGCATCACAGGTACACCTTATTTCACTTTTTGTCATCTAAACAAACACCGAAGCTGCACAGTTACTACACTTGAATGCCGTTTTCTTGGTCGCGGAAGCGAAGACCGAGGTGCTCAATCGCATAGAAAGCGTGACGACGGCAACTATCCGGGGTGCGTTCCTCAGGGTTACAGTCACTATGTCATTGATTTACCTAGCACGCCCACTTCTACAGGGTAAAATCTAGACCACAAAAAAGATCTTACCGAAGACGTTGAAGGGTGGGCAGCACCCCTGCGGTCCTGCCACCCCTGGAGCCATTCATCGTCTTCCCGCCCGTGGCTGTGTGCATTCTACCACATCTACCCACCTTAATTGGCCAGACATGTCTATAAAAAGCTATTTTAGCAAATATACACTTTATGATTCGTCATAGCCTTCCCCATAAACTACCTGGCGCCAGGACCCAGGGTCCGGCGGCATGTAGCGAAGAACCCTGGGACCGATTGGCTTTTCCACAGATGCGCCGATCGCTGGTATATTGTGTTGGCGTGTTAGCGAACACAGAGGGAACTTGATTCTGCCGGTGGCAATCCTTCTGCCACAATATTACCGTTGATAGGCATTCTTCAAAAGATCGGAGAGAATGTTTCAATATTCCCATCCCATCACTAAGTATCAGATAACCAGAACGCAATATTCTTATTTTATTTTCATCCAACCCTTTTTCTTGCACAGCTTACAAGACTTATGCCGCCTGTGCTATGGATAGGAACCGCTGCTAGATGCAGTAAGACAGCACGGCGCTATAGGTACCTATTTCTAGATCGTGCAGACAAGAAGCAATCTTGAGCAGGTCTCAGCCTTGTTGTGCAACACCCTGGTCGCGCATGTGCAGCAGTTGACTGCTACCTTGCCTGCCTTCGCCTCTTTTTACTTTAAAGAAGACTCTTCTCATCGACATCCATTTTTCTTGTTCCTTCTCGATCTTGATGCTAATTTGGGTTGAAACTTACCCATATTCTCTCACGATCCCAACTTGGCCGGTCGTCTGATCCTGGATTCGAATCATGGCTTGCTCAGTATTCAGCGCCGGCTTTCTACGCCTTCCGCCGTCTACTGCTGCTCTCCTTATCAGTATGGTATTTGGGTTGACAAATAGTCATTTGCTGCCCAGACAGACGAAGACTGTTGAGCTTCACGAGTTGAATGTCGTTCCTTTTCCGCGGCCAACGGAAGCTCCAGTCTTACTATCCGACTTGTTACGAAGGCAGGGACAGAACACAGTATGCGGCTTTATCGGGGGTAATCCAAACCTACCTGCGACATGCCTGGCAGGGTCCCATTGCGTATTGGAACAGGATCATGGTGTGGTGGGCTGCTGCCCGGACGGCGGAACTTGCTCGACGGGTATATTCACTGGTTGCGTGGACCGGAACAGCGATCTGCAAACCGAAATCAATCCTTATGTGTATACGTGCCAAGGGTCGGACGTGTGCTACAGGAATAACTTTGCTGGCGGGTATTACCAGTTTGGTTGCGGAACCGCATCGTCACTGGGTACTACTGTCGAAACATCCGTCGATGGCATGACAAGCTTGGTGTTCGAAGAGACATCAGTATCGTTAACGGCATCGCCGTCAATCCTTCCCGAGCCTACTTCCATCGGGTCCCAGCCTTCAAGTGCGACGGAGGACCCTAGCCCGGATCCTCCTCCTAGTGGGTCTGATACACCTTCGAGTGCGACTGAGGACCCCAGCCCTAGTGCGTCTGATACAGCATCACCAACGTCACCAACGTCACAAACACCCTCAGTTACAACAGACCCTTCGTCTGTCTCTGAAGCCTCTGAATCTTCGCCTTCACTGTCACCGCCATCCTCCGCGTCCTCCTTGTCACAACCCTCATCTTTGCTTACATCCTCCGTATCCGACTTATCACAAACCTCATCTTGGTTTACATCCTCTCCATCGTCGCCAAGATCTTCAACATCTTCAATATCTACATCATCTTCGCTTACATCTTCGTTTTCATCAACAACATCGCCTTCATCGACCACCAGCACAAATACGTGGCCGAGTATAACATCCTCATTTGGTGCCGGAGAACCCACCGATTCCAGTTCGCCCACGGCGGCAGCCGGAGCTAGTGGGACTAATAGGGGGGCTATTATCGGGGGTTCCATCAGCGGAGCCGCTATTCTAATAGCGATAATTGTCGCCATAGTCCTCTTCTTCCTGCGGAAGCGGCGTGGTAACAACCGCGAAGGTCCTGGGCCTTTACCAACAAACGCGCCGCCCAGGACAGAATATATCAGGTGAGCCTCTGGTTTGCACTACATACTAAGGGTCTAGCTAACCTTTCGTACAGTCCAAAAAATCACGGCGCTGCGTTTGCGCCTCTCCCCTCGTGGCAAGACGAAGAGGAAGACAGGAGACCCCTAACTCAATACACTAGCCAACCGTACCGCGCGCTCCCCGAGCCGCCGCCACCTAAAGCAGAATCCGGCATGCCACCTGCAAGGACTGCGCCAATAAACCGTGGTTTTTCCCAGCCGTTACGCTATCACCCTCCCACAGTACGCCTAGTTCCCCCTATGGGTGTAGGAACAGGGCTTACCCCCGTCGCGGAAGAAGAGAACCCGTACGACCAGGACAGCGCCAGCGAATCCGACCCTAGTATCCGCCGAGGCCCCACGCCGTCCGAGATCGACGACTTCTCACGCGCGTATATGAGCGCGGCCATCGGCACCCGGGAGCTCGACGAGGTCCGGCAGCCACTTACCGACGGTGGAGCACGGCGCTCCGGCGCCGAGTCTCCAGGCGGAAGCCGGAGTCCTCCTAGGGGCGATGGCACGGGGAATAGGCCGTTGTGGCAGCAGAATCGGCAGCGGGGGAGGAATTTGATGTGGGTGTAATAGAGGCGGCAATTATTAGCTTGTTGCAGACGTGCATACGTATATAATGTCTTTTTTTTTTCCCCTCCTATTCGTTAAGAATTGGATAATTACTTTTTTTTTGATCACCTTACGACACGATATTACACTACGCAACACAACATCACGGAATACAGGAGTTCTACATTTGGCTGGATAGGGGTAAAGGGGGGATGGCTCAGGTATTATGACGAAACTACTTACGATCCTATACTGGCTAGGCGGGTGTTTGGTGGGGTGTTGCGGCTTGCATGTTTGGTGTTTGGGGCGTTTCGGGGGTAGACTTGCATATATGTCGCGGCTATGGCGGCATCGGTTTAACGGGGAAGATGGGGGTCAGGTTGGTTGCTTGTTTTATGGGACCTATACACTACACATATACCATACACGAACGGGCGGCGTTGTTTGAGTTAGAGATAGGTAGTTTGGTGGATTTGGAGTTGCCTCGATGTGTAATGATGTTGAGGCCATCGAGAAGAGGAACTTGGACATATTATCAAGTGTACGTATTTAAATTAAATTATAATAGAAATGAAGAGAATACCTAAAGCCGCTATAGCATGCATAGCTTTGATCTTACATACATTTTACATTAAGCAGTAGCGCATTGCTGTTAAGAGGTACTATAGGTTGGGGTTGATTATTAAGTGCATGTACCTAACTTGTAAGCCATGCGCAAGAGAAAAAATGATAATATTGAATATTCATTAAACCAACCTCACCATTAGAGCTCCCAGGTCTTTGGTACCCTACCCTAAGAGGATCATCACGCAAGTTGGGCATACCTATCTAGGTACGTATGCAGGTGGGTAATGCACTCCTCACCAGGTAAGAATAATAAACGCCTAAACTACATGTAGGAAGTCAAAAAGAACATAGAGCAAGCATCAAAGAATCTCAAAAGCATAAAGTGTAAGAAGCATAAATCAAATGGTATTAAAGCCTATCCGAACCGGTGATGATGCACACGCCCTGCCCGCGGTCTCCTTTCGAGATACCTATCCCACTTTCAACCTCCAACCACTGTCACCACCTTAGTTATGCGCACGAGCAGAGCGTGTAATAAAAGAAAATAGAAGCAAGCACCACCTTTTGAGCCGCCAAAATGACAAGCCGAACGCCAAATGTGCCATATCCCCTCCGTACCCTATAACGAGCGTAGGCCTTCGGATCTTTGTGTGCGGGTTGCATGTCGGTGTGATTGCGTATCATGTAGGCCCGCCTCGTCCTACGCGACAAGAAAACAGGCAAAGAATAATCCCTAACGCCTCATAGCCCCCGATTTCGTGACTTTGGTCATAGTTGTACAGACAAAGATTCCCGTTCTGAAATGTAGTCACAAAGGACCTCCCAACCTGGGATATAATAATGCCAATGGAACATGCTGATAGGCTTGATAATGCTGACGATACTTCATATAATTATTGCCTTCCTAAAAGACATTGTCTTCCTAAACGACGACGTGAGTGCTCATGTGTTCCACTGCCTCTTTAATACTTCGAAGCATGCGCTGGTTGACGCAGAAGGGGCATCGTATAGGACGATCGGCACCACCCAGGGCGTTGCCGCTTGAGATGGGAGTCAAGGTTAAGGCGGGATCCTCAGGTCCGGCAGGAGTGAAGCGTGCGCTATTTCGCTGTTGAGGTACAGGTGTTTGCAGGCTGGGCGCAATAGGAGGGAGACCCTGTTCTTGTCGCTCGCGCTGCTCACGAACGGCAGCAGCCTCCGCCTCGGCGTCCTCTTCTTCTTGCTGCATGGCACGTAGGGCGTTCTGGAGTACCACCTCAGGGTCTTCGGTACCTGCAAAGGCATTGGGCTCGGCAGGGTTGATAGTTGCGCCGGCAAGGGTGGGGAGAGGGGCCGGGGAGGGGTTCTCGAGGCGACGGACGACTTCGTCACGAACTTGAGCACAGGTCGAGAGGCTAGCTTCGACGCCGACGACGCGAAGAACTGCGTCGCGAATGGCAGCAGGGCTGGTCTCTGCACTGATGTTCATGAAACGGGGAACAGCGTCGATGAGGTAGGGGATATCATCAGCAGGATTAGAAGCATTGCCATGGCGGCGTTGGCGTCGAATGAGTAGGCCGTAACGCTTCTTAAAGCGATGAATCCAGCCGGGAGAGAACTCTGGAGGAGTTTCGTCCTTGTAACGGGGCAGTTGCTGGAAGATAGATTTTGCTTTCTCAGCAAGTTCCTCGTTAGAAGGGTTGCGACCAGAGGCGACGACTTGGCTGTGCCATAAAAGAACAAGCTTCTCTACGTCAGGCCAATTACCAAATCGCAGACGCGAACCACTAAATTGATTATCGTTGTCGAGACGCGCGTATTTGGGCGATAACGAGTGACTGATAGTGCTCTGGCTAATATTCTGACCGTACTGGCTGTAGAACCATTCGATGCAGGCTTTGTGGGAGGGTCGGGTAGTTTGGGAGTGTGCCCAACGACGAAGAGCGCGACGCTGATCAAGGGTGAGAGAATGTCGCTCCTTTGGCGTGGTCGCGCCCGTAGGAGTGTCCGGGACGTCGGGGACAGCGGGAACGTCCGACATGTTGGATAGATCGGTAGTCAGCTTTTAGAAGGGTTGATGATGTGAATTTCTCAATTGATTCAATGAAATTCGCCGGCTAATCCTGTAAACGAAGCACAACCCGGGTTTTGGATGTAAAGGGGGTTAATGAAAGAAGAAGAAATCGGGGCGCGAAGTTTTGTGGTTTGAGAGGTTTTTTTGTGCAAGCAACCGCAGCAGGTGGGAGGGGTGCAGGGGCCAACTGCTCTTTTTATCCAATCGATATATGGGTCTACAGAATTATAGGGCATAAAAATCGAATGGTCTGTGCATACATTGCATTGAACGACTTTATGCTTAAATCTTCCAACGCTCAGAGCGCTATTTCCTATGCAATCACCGTCAAGGTACACCGAACGGACCCTCAGTTAGGACATGCGCCCTTAGTCACGTACCTGATAAACACTACTGTAGATAAGACATAAGGTGGGTATAAGGGATTAGCCATGCATAACTCGCTACACCGTTATCAAGAATGCTCACCTCACCGGACATTAGAATAGATAAACCTAGCACAGAAATATCGCCATACAAGAACATGAGCGTAGCCTCCTCAGCCTGAAGGTAAAATGTGCAATTAAGCAGGACCAAAAGGATTCACCTCGCATTTTGCCTAGACGCACCGGTTATGAGCAATATTTTACGTTTAAAATGATTTGATGATTCTCGATTTTGATATGTGTGAAGCGGTTATAAGGCATTTGCGAGGTAAGTAGCTAACAGCTAGCATCTTTTGAATCGATGAAAAGAATATTCACCTACAAGTATGTATATACAAGTATATATATTAGGGAGAGGCTATTAATACTGAATCAGGGCCTGAAACTAGGTCGCGAAGAGACATAGTTAAATCATGTAACCTCCTTGATTAGCCAATACCATCACCACAACCGAGAGCAAGAAACAAATATCATTTAACGTTCATTTTATTCGTTCTTTAGAGCTATCGTCGACGCGTCTCGAGGCAGGAAGCAAACATTAGCGTTACTTCATGTCTCTCCGCTACCTAGATCCCCGGGCCCCGGCCACCTCATTCATCTGCCCAAGGGGTTGCATGTAGTTTCCCCATGTCCTCAAGAGTAAATGTCCTACGACATGCCCTCCTCCCCAGGTTCTACTGGACGTCTTTTGGTCACCTAATAGCTCCGACCCATCGCCTATTCCATTATCCCATTTCCTCATTTATCCATCTCCGCGTCCAGTAGATAACACTCGGGGGAAGGGTTAATAAAAAGAAGTTCAGAAGCTGTAAATATAGAAGAATAAAAAGCCCGAATAAATTTGTGCCCGTAAGAAAAAGCAACCGTGTCCACGCCAAACCGTAAGGTATACCGTATAAAAAATAGAAGAAAGGCTAACCTATAAATACCCTCTTCGATCCGGCTCGGTGCTGAAAGGAAAGAATTTTGAAGATTTTAGAAAGAAAAAAGATCCTTGTGGGTGAGGGATTATGACATAGAAAACGGTATTAGACAGTCGCAGTAAGAGTAACTCATCTCGAACCATTCAGTCATTCAACTACCTTAAGCGAATGCGCGTACCACTAGACGACACTACTCTAACCACTATAACGTAGACTATTGCTACTTATTCCAAGAACACGGATAGAACTCGTGCGCTGTAGGTCTGGGTAGATATGTTAGGGTAGGCACGGCTAAGGGTCGCTGGAGGGTTTGGGATAAATCCTGCATCCAATTCGAAAGCAGCTGCTGAATTGTCGGGTGTAAATGCTAGTAGAACGAAGCGCATTGGGTATATTGTATATGGAAATATTCAGGGGGTATCGACCGATCCTTAAGAGCCTTATACCTGTTCAACAAAAACAACCAGCTTTTCGTTATGCTCTAGAGCATAGTTAAGATCGTTGTTGCTCAGGAGACTAAGCTTGTCACCACTCTGCTCGTCTCGGTAGAAGAGCTGGATTTGGTCTCCGCTGGAAACCTTGGTTCGTTCTCTAATTCTTTCGTATAATTGTTGAAAGTTGGTATCAGATGGTACACGTATTAAAAACGTGTCGTCGTTGAAATGTAATTTGACCTTGAGAGATGGCCCTCCTTGGCTGATCCCTGGTGATAATGAGGTTTGTGAGGGTTGGGAAAGCGACGACGCTTGTCGAGTCATCTGCGGCTGACCATTTTGCATCTGTCTTGGGGCCGCCGATAACCCAGAATATCCATTCCCGTTTAGATTGTTTCTTGACGACTGCCGCGAGTGATCATCTCTTGGTGAATCAACTGATGAGCGGGATCCTCCGGACAGCCTGTATTCGTCGCCGTTCGGCTCCATCTCGTAATCTCCCTCTCTCGGGGCAAAGAACTGTTTTACCAAGTTGCACTTCGAGATATATGGCGGCTGTCCCAATAAGTTCTTTACGTATGCATCCAGATTGTGTAGTCGTCCTTCCGTAATTGCGTCGGTCACGTAATTAACAGGACCGGGCATATACGGTAATGTGCGCTTATGCGTGCCGGTATTTCCAGCTTCGGCGGGGAACTCGGTCAGAAGGGCGATTTGGAAATCGTAGAAGTCTTCGTAATAACGCGAAAGCTCCCAGTGCCGGCCGTCTTCTAAGGTTGCCTCGATCACAAACCAATATTTGTCCTCTGCAAAGCAGTATCGCGGTATCCGGGCTGATATAGGTGCGTATAATTGTGAAGTTGATTTTGAAGCGTCCTGATTCTGTTGCACGGCATTTTGGGGTTGCTGTTGGGCTTGCTGCTGATATCCATTAAACTGCTGTTGCTGCTGAATTATGTCAGTACGTCCCGATGCGCACGTGGAGTAATCAACGATTACTTACGAGTGAAGGGTTTTGCTGTTGGCTCTGGCGATTGGGACCCGGCTGCAAGCTCATCCGTTCCATGCCCTGTTCCAGACCCGGTTGACCACCAGCTTCAAATTTGCCTAACGTGATGCTACTATTCTTGTAATCGGCTGCCATCTTCTTCCACTCTTCCACCTTAGGAACACCGGCGCGTTTCACAGCCTCGTGGGGATTCGGAACGGCCGTGTCCGTCGACATATCTCGAATTTCTACGAACGAAACGGGAATGAGGCCGGGGCCTCCTAGGCGACCGATCGGTTTTGCGACAAACCACTCGGGATTGGATTGCGCGATCACTATGATTGCCTCGCCAGCTTTCGCTTCCAGTTCGTCCGCCCTCTCCGCCTGAAAGTCGTACATCACAATTCCATAAACCATGGCTCCGTTTTTAGTACCCGACTTAGAACTGCGCTGACTCAACGCCGGTGTAGGAGGTATAGTCGACACGTTGGTCTCGGAGAATCCGGAATCGTGGTCGTCCTTCTTCAAGGTCAACGGGCGACCCGGGTCTGATGACCCACTATCTCTTTCGGTACGCCCAAGGGCTTGGAAGAAAGCTACCGGAACTAGACCTCGAGCGTCAGGAAGCGCTGGGTTGCATGCCTCATACCAATCCGAGTCGTTTTCGCGGCCGATAACATGAAAGAAATCACCCCTCGAGAAGCTCAGTTCCTGGGCAGTGGTTGCCTCATAATCATAAAGAGCTCGAATGACCTATGGATGTTTCGGGCATTAGCATCGTGTCCGATGTGACAAAAGTGGGCCAAGAAATAAATGAGAATTGAAGAAAAGAAAACAAGAGGAGGCATGGGACAGGAGCGAATATCGCCAACCTTTTTTGGGGGAACAATGGCAACTGCGGACTTTGGAGCGATGGAGACCTGAGGCCTATCCTTTTCGCCTTTGATTGACCTTCTCAGAGCCTGAATAGAGCGCATAACGTTAGCCACGGCATTGACGGATGCGACCAAGTCGCCATGTAGATTGGAACGCGACATGATTGCGACCGATGGCCAGGCACGTTTAAAGGCATGTTTAGTAGAAGGGAAAGGTAATCATGCAACGAAATCAAGACAAACAGAGGAGGGGTTCTTAGGTTTAATGGCGCACCTTCATCGTTGTACAGATTCGGAAGCTTGTGGATTGCGAAGTCAAGCAGAAGGAGGCGGAGGCGGCAAAGGAGGATCCACGAAGGAATGGGCGCAGGCCAGAAATGGCAGACTGGGCTATCCCCGAGGTTCAGGTACGGTTACGCGAAAGCAGCGGAATCTCGCGGTCCTGTTTGACAGCGAGTCTGAATCAGTGCGACAACGTGTAATCGCAATGAAGCGATAATAGTCGCGGGAGTTCAGCCGGTGGGATCGAGCAGTTGAGGTGCGTCAAGGTGAGACCTTTCGCAACGCAATGGAGAGGGAAAAATAAACTGAATCCTCGAAAGTTACCTAGGTAAGGATTCCTTATTTTTTCTTAATTTCTTTTTTTTTTCAAGCTTGCCTACTTGTCGGCCAGTCGATATCGAACAAATAAGCAGTGAAAAAAAGAGGAACGATCGCGATTGTTTCCTTATCCTGAGCCGATTGTAGTCAATAGCACTGCCTACCCTGGGATGGCCTTTTCGCTATTTCTTTCTTTCACGGATTCGCCGTTTCTTTATCTCCTTCCAGCAGTCACAATAGTGGGTCGGATATTAATTGTTTTGCTGGTTAATATGCGTGGCAGACACGCACGTTATTCACTTGGCTCCGGCGTTAATGCTTGTAATCGTGTTTTCTGCTATCGTCGGTCCAGTCGTCGCCCTATCTTCCTGTAGTGGAATGCAAGAAGTTGTCGACAGGTTATCTTTTGGAGATTGAGTAAGGTCAGGAGGACAGAAGATGAGGAGGAGAGGAACAAGACTGGCTAGATTTGAGAATGACTGACTTGCTTTGCGCTTAACTGGGATGGGGTGGGTTGGAGTGACTGGCTGGGAGAACAAGGTGGAAACGTTGAAAAAGTGGGATAAATTAAGTCGGGCGTTAGCAGATTGGGTAGGCTGAGTTGTGGATTGCTTGTAGGTGTGTGCGCCATGGGTTATAAGTGGCCCTTGACGGACATGCCTGCCCTTCAATGCATTTTGGACGGGCGGATAGCCTGCATGCCATTCACGTCCATGCCTACTATACAAGCAGGAGCAGGAGCAGCATAGGCAAAGGTACGTACCTACCGTGACCCAAACGGGACAAGGGAGAATTCAATGTTCGAAAGAACTTTCATGCATGGATAGTGGAGTGCTTTCAAAAAGATCCGACTACATGAAAGAGCTAGGGCGACCTAGACTGCCGGGTACTGCTACATAGAAGACAACCTTAGCGCGTGTTAGCCCTGTAATTCAGTAAATGTAAGATGAAGAATAAGTCATATTATCATAAGTGGCTGGAATATAAGCAGATACGAAATGAATATGTGAGATTTATTATTAACTATATAATATTAGTAATAATATAACTATAATATATAACGTGTAACTATAGAATATGGAAGAGATGAAAAGTGACGAGGTTTAATATGACAAAAGAAGAGTCTCCAAGTTAAATGTCCGCTACGCAACCGCAACCGCAACCGATTATCGCATCGCATAACAATCTGTTCTAATAAGTGCATGGTACTTAAATCCTTTAAGTTTAGCTACCCACTAGCCCACCATTTTAGAGCGTGTTTTCAAGGTTGTTTGCCCCTCCACTTCCGTTTAGCCCCTCACCCCGCCGTGGCCACTTATGGTCACATTCCCCTCTAATAAGAAGAAAAAAAAAATAAAAAGGAGGCCCCAAACAATCTAAACAATCCATTGAATGGATTCCATTCTGCTTGATCGACTGACGACACATGGAGATCGCATAAGTCATTCCGAAAATCGTGCACTTGTCGAACAAGATCCACGTACTAAATTAGTGTATACTTCTAGATCATGATTCTTCTTTTTACCTGTTTGCTTCTTACAAACACAACCAATTCCTACTTCCGTCACCTAATCACCAGAAAAGCGTAACTCCGATAGGCTTTCTATTACATCGTGGCTTCGTGGAGCAGTCTACCAACCGGTTGGGCATTGGGCATTGTTTAGGCTCGTAGTGGTCCTAGGTATGTAAGTGCCAGGGCACCCTAGAACAGCATCCGGCTCTACCGCTCTGCCGCTCTATCGCTCTACCACTATCACAATCATAATAATTACCTCTGCTCTTTTTTCTTGATTTTAAATCCGCCAGTCGGAGTCAAACATTTGGAAACGAAGCCACATCTCTCCAATACCGGTAGCCGGGGAACCTCCCTTCAAACTCGGTCCTTCAACCCAAAACACGACGTCGCAATCAGAACGTTACCGGTACGTTACCGGTACGTCGTGCTCCACGCCCAGTAAATGGAACCCATGGCTTGGCTTCGGTGCCCGAGCTTCAGGAACATCCCCTGCGCGTGCTCCACGGCCGGAGAGATCTTTTCTACCAACTTCGACATCGTACCTTGCAGCGTGCATGGCCACTTACGTACATATAATACATACGCGTCCTGACGGCGGAAATTATCGTCGAGGACCCAAATTATTAGCACTCGGATCGGATTGTATTGTCCTTCCTTAAAATGGGTATAGAAATACATATACGACTTCCTAGAGAACAGTAGGCGCTATTGTCGATATTGCCAACTTCCTAAGAAACATCAGGATTGTCGGCGATGCTTTTTATGCAACCCAATAAACGCGAGACTGAAGCAAATGCGATTATAAAATATGCAGGGCAGCCCCTGAAACAGCACATGAACTTACTACACGTACCCTCCCACTCACCGTTCCTGCATACACTTTTACGATTTATAACAACCAATGCTAAATTACAAATTCGCCGTATTATTGGTTGGTGGTACCTTGCTAATTATTCGTTAGATCCGACAGATCTTCTCGGTAGAGACAACACACCTATTAAAACAGGTGGCGTTGTCAATTCCGTAGGAGGCCTGATTTTATTATCTTCATCGAAGTTTCACGCATATTGAGACCGCACCTTGAGGCTTTTTAGGGATAAAATACTAGCCACAATAATTCAGTCGTTAAATGACGTACTTGGACATATATTTACATATGCCAATATCCTCGGCTTGGCTACCTTAACTAGCGTTCTACCTTCTGATTTACATGTATATACATAGTAATGCATGAAAATAGCCCTTGTCCGGCCCAGCTCCGGTCAACCCGGGACCCTCCGGAACACTTCCAGAATGCCCAAGTTAGGTCAACAGCTACCTACACCAACACATACTAGGAAGGTAATCCTCTGCATAGCACGGATATATCTTACCTCAACAACTCTAGCTGCATGAAGACACGTGAATAGAGACACGTGAAAAAAGAAAAGCTCCTAGACGCGGAAGAGAATGGTTCGGAAACGTGGAAACTATATGCCTTAACCCGCACCTAGTATTCCATTCTATTCATGCGATACGCGGAAGCACGGATCATCTCGTCCCGACGGCGGTTCCCCGACATCGTGAAACTGGACCAAGCGCTGAAACAAAGTGACGGCGTTGAAAAAAGACGGCCCGTCTTCGCAATAATTTACGTGAGGGATAGATATGCACGTCATTCGTTCCCCATCCTATCTAGGGATGAGATGGCTGCTGCACATCTGTGCTCCCATTCCAGCCGGGTAAACCGCCCCTGGGTATCCTCGAGATCAACATTTTGAATCTTGGTCGTCTTGCATGTGATGTTAGATTATCAGGCCACGCGATAGATATCACAGATCTCCTCCCTGGGGAACCTCATGCTATGAGGGGTCATCTACATGGTCGTAGGTAGGTCAAAGCTACGATCTGGCAAGACCCCAGATTTCCCTTTTATTCCCCAACTCACGGACCTCGATTCCATCCAAGCAGGAATCAAGGTAGATAATATCAAATAACTTGAAATTCGACAGCTCGGTATCCATGGGACTCGCTCTCCTTCCCCCTCTCTCTCTCTCCAGCCCCCGCACACCTTAAATTCGAGTCTTCACCCAGCCCAGGCCTCCGCGAGGCGGCCAACCAGCCCCTCGTACTCGCACAGGCGGAAAGAAGCACAAGCTCGGCGCACGAGACATCGTACTCGGACCAACTAGCTACCCGTGTGGCAGGTCGAGCCGCGCGAAAAGAAAAGAAAAAAAAACTTACCTTGCGCACAAACGTACGTAGAGGGCATCTCGCCTGTGCGCCTTCCCGTCGCGCTTGTGCCGCCATTTGCTAGGGTACGGGAGCACCCGCGGCTTCGAACCGGTGCCCTTTCGTTGGTCCCGTATCAAGCCCTCTAATGTAGTTCAGGCCGTGCGCTCGTCTCTCGCGCTTGCGTGTGTGTAATGCGACGTTCACTGCCCACATGTGTACCTCTCATCCTCTTCCTCCCCCCCTCCCTCTCCCTCTTTACATACCACCACCTACAGCCAGGAGAAACAAAAAAGAAAAAGTCAAGGTAAGTCCTCCGGTGGGCAGCACACAAGAAAAAAGAAAGAAAAACCAGCTCGAGTTGCGTGGGATGAGATGAGATCATACGACGGCTGCATGTCTCAGGTGTGTAAAGCCTCCGTCAGCTTCCCTCGGTGTATGTAAAGTCTGCCACCTGTTCTAGGAGATTCCTTGTACAATGGACAAGAGATAATGGATGAATGAATGAATGAATGGGCTGATTGTAGGGTAGTGTAAGAATACGATATGTTACTCACTTGATAACTTACTCACTTGATAACCACCTACGGCTAAGAATTCAAATCCATGCTAACTACTAAAAATTCCAATAAGTGCCTAGTTCTGGGAAGAGTGTTCTTGTAAGATATATGCTTTTATATTCATTATACGTGAGCTTCGGTAATTTATGTTTGTTGTTAAGTTCTCGTAAGTAATAACAAATCAAACGGTCCATGTTTAATGAGTCTCCATTCACATAACCTCCCGAGCTGTCAAATTCAAGATGTCGACCGTAAAAGACGCCGGCCGAATGCCTTAGTTTTATAGAGCAAGCCTTCAGGTTAAAGCTACTGTATTCTGGTCCGACATGAATAAAATAGTGCCTACAATTAACTCTAGGAAATGACCGAAGCCAACATTTCACCCCTAAGACAAATGTATCGAAACTCAAATCATATTATGGACAGCATAGAAATGCTTTCCGTAGGCTAACATTACGGATATTTTATCTATGGCTCAACCGGTTCCACCGTCGATCCCTTTTGCTAAAATTTTCCATGCAATTCCAACCTTACGGAAGCTGACGAGTGACTAATGCACACGACCAGTCTCTATCGCGTGAGGGTATCGGTAAAGTAACTAGGCCACTCGGTCCAGAAACGCCAAACTCCTGAAATGCTCAGAGTAGAACCAACATGCGCCTCACCGATGATGACTGGAGTCCGAGAGAACCTTGTGCCGTAAACCTCGCCTCCATGACCAACGCCAACATCGAAAAACTCTGACCCCCCTTATCAAACGTCCCACCAGGCACCTATGCCAAACCGGACCACGACTGTTTTTACTGCGATTGAATGTCAATGTAAGATATGTTCGTGGGTGGACGCGTTGCGCCCCATAATATCGATCGATCAAAATGATCAATGGCCGCGTCATAGATTCATACTCGGGGGAAAACCAAGTTCGATATCCAGAGCCGCCTATCTCGAACGACATGTCTCGTCAAATCAACGAATGCTGGTGGTCGGAAATGTGAAAAGGAATGGCTACGAGGGTGTAATGTGTAGTGATGCGATGCAGTCAGACCAGATGTGAAGAGCGTTGCGTCGTAGGGAGAAAAAAACAAAAGATATAAAGAGAAGTTGGCAGACAAATCAAATCTGGCCTTTGAGGTCGACTCTACGGAACGCCTCAGTTCTGGCTGTCTCGAATAACATCCCAGCCTTTCCGGTTAGGAAGGCAATATGGTCTTGCCGTTCTTGAAGCAGATCCTGGCCGTTACAGTCGATGATGAACTGTGCAGCTTCAGCATCAGACTCGAAGGCCAACTCCTCAGTGATGTAACGAAGCTTCAGATCTGGCTTAAATCTATCACCAAGTTAGTATCCAAGCTTTCTCTGCAGGCAGGGATAATACTCACGCCTTGCACATATTTGAGAGTGCAGCAAGTCGTTCACGTTTGACAAACATATCCATGAGATATGCTCCCATGTTGGGAACGTCAAGATATAGCTGGAAAAATCTATGGTAGTTGCCTAAAGCGAGGGCTGAACGTACGTCCAGAGCATGCTTGATCGGTCGCTCTTCTTTCTCTGCTGTAGTTAGATCTGCGATGGCGTCATTCAACGCCGACCGGTTTGCGGTATGGATGAAATACAAAATACGATACGCCTTGAACTCGATAGAATTGCCCTTCAGACCCGACTTATAAAGAGCACGTAGCTGAGTCTGGCACTGATTATACTCACCGAGATCCCCCTTCTCCAAGGCAATTCTGGCATGGATTTCATAAACAGAAACAGTGAAGTCATTTCTAATGCGTTGTACTGTCAGATCCTGGCGAAGCGATTTAAACTGATCACAAATGTAGTTATAGTTGCCGTCCTTCCGCCACTTCTTCTTAAGTAAGTCTAGCGTCTGATGCAAAACACGTTCGGGTCGGACATCGGCTGCTTTCGGTGCAGCAGTTAAGCGTAGATATCTCTTCTCCAAGGATTCGTTGAGTCCGACGATAGGTCCGGTAGGGGGCGGCGGGCTAGGAGATCGGTAGGTAGACTGGTATCCACCATCACCGCGGCGCTGTCGCTTCTCGGCATTCTTCTGGAACTTACTTTTGGCCGGTAACGGACCTTCCATCGACGGTTTGGTAACTCGATCTTCGAGAGAAAGCGCTCTAGTGCTACGCCACGGTACCGAAGCGGTATTGGTCTGTTCGGGTCCGCTGAGATCCGTAGACTTCCTCTTCTTTGGGTTAATAGGAGCGATAACAGAGGTAGGAGTTGTCTCTGACACCATGGATGGTGCCATAGACTGCATCAACGCTTGTTGGCGTTCATTCTTGATTAATGCTTGCGGTAAAGGCATGTTGTCCCAATCCGTAGTGTACATAGTTCCGCAATCCTGAGTGTACCTGATAGTATCCTTCAACTTGGCTTCCATCTCGGCACGGGTTACGCTGGGATCTAGATTTGATGACTGGAAGGACCTTTGCACATAGCTGCGCACTGAATCTGGCCAGTCAAACTTCTGCTGCTGAGGTTGCTGATTCGATGAAGCAGTCATGGTGTTTGTTGATTGAGAATTAGCAGGAGTGGAATAGTTATACTGAGATGGAGCTTGGTATGCTTGACCAAAGCCTTGACGAACTGGAACGGCAGTATATGCGGCGTCTATCAAAGAAGCCAGTATTAGCATCAGGCTTATTCGGAGGGATTATTAGATAAGGGGGAAAGCACATACTGAGAGTAGTAGGATAGGTAGTAGGATAGGCGTAAGGCGTTACTTGGACGCCGGGCGGGGGTGGTGCTGCCCAAGACATTGTAGTCAAGATTGTTCTGTACGTAAATTACCGAGAAGGCGTTGGCAGAATTTGGCAGAAACAAAAAAGGTTAGTAGCAAACCCCAAAAGAACTCTGCAAAGAGAAGAATATGGAGAGGCAAGTTAGTTTTATCGCGTTATAAACTCGATGAGTAGATGGACAAGAACATTTACAAACGCAACGAGGCGAAATGTAATATGTTCGGCGATAACAAAGAATAGATATGTAGATGTGCGTTGTGAATGTGTGTGAATAGGGAGGAGTTGGAAACAAGGGCGGAAGCAACGGGCAGGTTATTAATTTGGGCGGTCAGATAAAGTGCAGTGGCCCGAGTGCCTAGGTACCTAGGTACATAGTCGGAAGTACCTAACTCACCTAAGGAAGTAGCAATTTGCTGTGTTGGCGCCTATGAGTGTTGGAATATCTTCGGAGTATCATCGGAATGTAGGCCGATATATGGGTCCATACTGCACGGACCATTCCATTTAGATGTCATACCTAATGTACTTCGTACCTAACCTAATTCCGTACATCGAAGCTACATACATGTATCAATGTACCTTCCTTATTATCCGTGATCTTAGCTTGCGTCAGTTCAACATCTTCTTATCAAATCCATAGACAGGTTATTCCCGGCTTGTTGTCCTCCCAAATTTCAGTCTCTCGTTTAAGTTAACCGATATGACGAATGTTTTTAAAACAAATCGACCTTACCACTGCCCTCAGGCCTTCCTATCTTCCCGACGAAGTGCTCCTCTTTGTCCAGGACAACGTGGGGCTCTATGAGGGGTGAGTGACGAGTCTGCTAGTATCTAGTATCTAATATCTAATATCGATTGCGACGCCAATGTCTATGGTTATTTGTCTATGGTTATTCAGTA
Source organism: Daldinia vernicosa (assembly GCF_022497035.1). Taxonomy (NCBI): domain Eukaryota; kingdom Fungi; phylum Ascomycota; class Sordariomycetes; order Xylariales; family Hypoxylaceae; genus Daldinia; species Daldinia vernicosa. The sequence continues at coordinate 47,544 of NW_025953971.1, read as the reverse complement.
ACTAATCACCACTTCCCTTTTTCATCTTTATAGGAAATACAAATTACCGAACCAACAGAATGGTCAAGTCTATCTGACCTCGCATCGAATATGCTACGTGGACAAACAAGAGCCCAGAAAGTACTCTGTTGCTTTGGACTTAAAAGATGTAGAGAGATATGAGTTCTATGTAGGAGTTAGGCTATACCTTCACGAAAGGGAATCTTTTTTGCTAAGAGCTTTCTTTATAGGCGGGATTTCTAAAATCTTCCCCGAAAGTAACCCTCTTCCCTAAGCCAGCCAAACGAGGTTCTCTCCAGTCCAGAGCAGCCGTAGCCACATCGACCGTCTCCCGTAGTAGTGGCCCATCACCTCTACCAACATCCGAGTCCGCATTTCGGTCCCCCTCTACCAGTACGCCACAGGCCAGTTCAGTAACATGGGTTTGTACGATATGTAGCTTTCCCAATCCGGTTCCGTCTAATTTCGACCCGACAACCGCGAATGCTCATACCCCGTTACCGTCGTGCTTAGCCTGTGGTATCAAACCAGCATTAACACATATGCTTAAAGCTGCTATATCGAGTGTTACCAGTAGACAAGTGACTTCTTCCGTTTCCACCCCACAGCCGCCATTTACACTACCTTCTCGATCGCAAAGTCTGGGTCTAGCCAACGATCAATCTCGGGGTCTAGAAGCAAATCTTTCGTCACGGGACACAACAGCTAGTTCGACAAAATCGGATGGCTTTGAATGTCCCCGCTGCACCTTTTTGAACCACCCCTCTCTCTTGACTTGTGAGATATGTGGCGCGCCCCTCATTTCCCACGATGTTCCTATGGCAGTAGCGCACAGCAGCCAACCTAGGACAGACTCGCCGGGGCCTACGCTTAATTTATCCAGTGCTACCGGCTTAGAGAACCCGGAGAGTGTCAAGCTGTCTTTCCGAAATGGGGGAGAGAAGATTTTCTACGAGCGGCTTAAGAGTTCTATGACACAGCGTAAATGGCTCTTACAAGAAGCGCCCCCTATTCCGAACGGGGGTTCTACCGACACCCGCGCGGACTCGTCGTCGACATCAAGACCCGGCGCTAGCCGAAACAAAACCGCCGGTATCGCCGGGCTGGAGAAGATGGGACTAGATAGGCGGAAGAACAATGAGCTGGTCATCGGGAGCGCATTTGAGGATCTTGAAGCCTTGATGGCTTCTGCCAAGGAAATCGTAGCGCTTGCGGAATCATTTGCCCGGCAGGTCAACGGTGGCGCTGAAAATGCGACATCCGAAGCAAACGCATTACTTGCCGAGTCGGCTAGCCAGCTAGGCCTCGTGACCACCAAAGACATCGTGGGTGGCGGAAGTAGCTCAGGATCGGAGTCGCTTTACTTGTCTGAATTATCTCGGAACCTTGCCGAGTTCTTGGCGGACGACGCTAGAGGAGTACTTAGGAAAGCCGGCGGCATTATTAGCCTGGTCGACTTATGGGCCATGTTCAATCGCGCTCGCGGAGGTGTCGAACTTGTTAGTCCTAACGATTTTGAAAAGGCGGCCCGTTTGTGGGGTAAACTGAGACTCCCAGTCCGGCTACGTACGTTCAAGAGCGGCGTGATGGTAGTCCAGAGCCGCGACCGTACAGACGACACCACGATTAAGGCGCTGCTAGCGTGGCTCCGGGACTTGCATGACATACCACCGGATAGAGATGTCGCTTGGGATTGGCAGGAGTTCGGTCGTGGCGTTACTGCGCAGGACGCTGCCGAGCGATTCGGATGGAGTATTGGTGTCGCCGAAGAGGAGCTCGAGATGGCCGAGGAGAGGGGCGTTCTCTGCCGCGAGGAAGGCATCGAGGGGCTTAAGTTCTGGGAGAACTACATCGATACGGGAGAATACCGCAACAAGCCACGAAAGACTCAAGAGGCAGAAGAGCAAATCATGAAGGCCCTTAGTGCGGCTGGTCTTCTATAAAGTCTAGGATAACTAGATAGAATTTACAAGTAAAACATGTCTTGCGTGAAATTCTATTATATTCCACGTTGATAAGGTTCCATCATTACCGCCATCGAATCCTTCTAATACATCAAAACATAATATCGCCATTAACCGCCGATCCCAAAAACCCGCCTTGAGGGGTACTTGTTCGAGCCCGCCGTCTAGTATAATTCGGTTTTTTATGTTTCCGCCGTAAAACCTATAATCCGTAACACCATACCATAACATACTGCTCGCAACAAAGTACAGCCGCTAAGTAGCTAGCGACCTACTGGTTTCAAGCAAGCTTCTCCATGAGATTTCTTCGTACCTTTGTGTTTACCGTCCCTCCTAGCCCAAACGCAGGGACGATCCTGCATATCCTCGCCGCAGCACTTATCGCCCAGTTCTTCCGGACCTGCAGCCATCGGTCGCGCCAGGACACGAGACCCCCTGTCCCTGGCCGGTTGTACATGTCGAGGCCGAGTAGATGCACGGGCGTGGAGAATAGCTGGACGGCGGCGGGAGCGGCGAATTGGGCGATGGTGGTTCCGCTGATTTTCTTCTGTAGTTCGGTGCCCATGCGCTCGTTTAGTATAGGCCCGAGAAGCGGCGGCACGTTGAAGGAGGCGAAGATTGTGAGACAGTCGCGCAGCGTGAACAGCACGTAGCTCGGCATAGGCACGGGGCGCGGCGGCCCACCAGGTCCGAACATCTTAACGAAAACCTGGTCCTTGTAAACGCAGAGCCCGACGTTGGCAGCGCTCGACGCGGCGAACTTGGCCGTCCCGGTCGTGACGTGCGTGGCGGGCTTGTTCAGCGCCGTCGAAGTTACGGTATCTAGCGTGTTCGCGGTCCAGTACGTGCCTCCGTATAGCATGAATATCAAAGCGACGGGCTTCGAGAAGAGCATGGTATGCGGGCGGAGGAAGAGCATGCGGAAAGAGGCGCGGAGGCTGTTGGCGAGGGTGTTCCGGCCGGATGCGTTTTCCATTATGGATCTAGAGCGAGGAACGTGGTCAGCGCATATGGGAGCCGGACGGGAAACTAGCAACGTTCCTGTCAATAATGGATATGAGAGGCGCGACCATCGACGCAGCGCACGCGGCGCTCGTCAGGTCAGCGCCTAGTCTTAAGGCTAGATTCTTCGTGTTCCATCGCTGTTGTAGCCCGGACGAGGGCATGTCAACGGCGTCTTTGCGCGGAAGCGGGATTGGCGATGCGGGATTGACCAGCGGCTTTTCAGCGCCGACGTCGTTCTTCATTGCGGCTTTGGGGGGGTTGCTTTACTCTCTCTCTCTCTCTATATATATATATATACCTATACTCGGCCACTGATATGCTTTGCGTACTCCCTCGCAACTCGAAATCAAATCACGAAGATGAGGGACTTCGGGGCGAGGGGCAAGGAGCGGGAGGAATTTACGTTGCTTGATACATCAGGTCTAATTAAATGCGAGAGAGAGAGAGAGTCAGTCTAAATAAGAGATGAGGGAATTCTAGTTCTGCAGGTTACACCAAGTCTCGAGCGCTCTTTCTTTTCTATATAATGAAAGTAATATGTAAAAAAGAGAAGTGATAGGTGCCCTCGGTGTACGGAGCTCAGCTTCTTAGTTTACTTATCTATCCACTGGCAATCGTCATTTTTATAAGCTTGTACCGAGCTCGGAGGTTATCAGGGGATGCTGATTGGATTAAACCCTGGTTTAAGCTTTCTTTTTCCGGGGAGATCTTGACCACAGTGAGAGGCATTTTGGTACGGTACTGTAAATGCGTAGTAGGTATAGGAGGTACATACCTCCTATCTTGACCCGCAAGTACTCCCCAGCTAATTTTCTACTAGATAGTACAAAACCTAACATGACAATAGAAGGTAGCTTCTATTTTCAACAGATGCAAGCATAACTCGAAGAGATTGGGCTGTGAGTAATTATTATTTTTGGACTTATATAATAATTGCTGTGACATTATCAGACCCTTTGTGTGATTGTTACTTAAGGCTAATCACTTTTGTGATGCTATTCCGATCTGTATTTGATTACTATATTTGATCTAGAAAACTCGAACACGTAACTTACCTTGTTTAACTATGCCATATAAAACATCATGGTTTGATTCTTGAGACACGTGTAGCGTATGTTGCCAGTATTGTTATAAGTAAGGGATTTACAAGTAAAGGGGTCGGGTTCTAATTAAGCCATTAGGTATTCATCTGTTTATCCTCCCATCTGTAGTTCGACGTTTGATGGATGTGATTCATATACCAAGTCATTTTTGGTCAAGGAACCAGTTGGGAAGAGCTTGATTTGCTTGTCCAATCCTGGGTATAACGTAAACTACGTGACTGTATCTATAATACATTCAGGGTCGAAACGATGTGTTTCAATTCTCTTAATATATATATCTGTATATAAACGAAACGGGATTTTCCATTTTCCTCTTTTCTTTCTATACATCCTACCATCGATCCCGTACCAATACCGGCACTTGATATTCACCTATCAATGGCGGACAATATGGATCCCCAACCTACCAGCAAGCTACTTACACCCGAGATACTGGTTGAGGAACCTATTCGCGGGGGAGCTATACCTAACCACGATGGAACGCACGCTCTCTATTACGAGCGCAGAGCCAAAATTGGCGATCAAGTATCCGGATGCTGGAAAACTATGGACATCGCAACCGGAGAATCACAAACTCTCATCGCGGATAAGCTTGTATATGAAGCAACTTGGTTGGCAGACGAGCCCGGTACGGTAATAACCCTGAGCAAAGTCGAAGGTGCTCAGAATCAGACCCAGGTCGCAACCTACGATCTCAAAAGGCCGGAAGTGAAAAGGCAAACCGCCCGTTTCTTCGCGGGACTATGCTCCCTCAGAGTGGCGCGTCTCAAAAACGGCGATATCGCGTTCGCGGTGGGCGGTCCCGTAGGGGCAAATAATGAGCTGCGTAAGGAGGTAAATTATACCCAGCGATCACATAGCGGGTGGGTATACGACATTGACGAAGTGCGAGAGGTACGAGACCATTCCCTTATCAATGACCCCTATGACATCCTCGCCGTTATGGTTGGATTGGCGAAGAGTAACTAACGATACATAATTATTATCAGATGGACGACTACGTAGATCATAGAAAGCATTCAATCTTCTACTCGGTTTTAAAGAAGTCTGAGGAGGGATGGAAGTTGGCTGGATCTCTGCATAACGCTCTTGTCAACACAGACCTCGAGCCAAAAACCGCATACGATCTATCTCACGGGGGAATCGTATTCATAGCCGAGGATCTTGGTGTGAAACATCTGCCATCACGGGTCTGGCACACCTACCTCCTTCGACTGGATTCTTTTAATAGGGCTAGCACTCACGGGCCTAGGAAAATAGAAATGCCGGACGAAAGCCCGGATGAGAGTCGTGAGTATAGCAAATACCCCTATTTCAGCTCCGATGGATCTCAGGTCTTGTTCTTGAGAGGGGGTAACATCCATCTCTACCGGCTCGGCGAAAGCAAAACCGTTAAGGTGCTCGATACGTTAGCAGATGGGAAATGGTCATTAACCCCAAAGGCGGCTGATTTCGCTCCTAGTGGCAAAGCCCTATATGTCAGCGCCGAAGACAGCGGGAGACAAAATCTTTATAAGATCGACCTACAGCCAAATGCAAAACCCAAGCTGCTTTGCCGCGGCGGTAATGTGCATGCATTCTACCCTCTCGGCACAGACGACGAACAGATCCTCGTAACCAGCTCAAGTCTAGTAGACAGTTCGCTCTACAGTATCGTCTATACTGATGAAAGCAGCGAGCCTAGAGTGCTTTCATCGTGTACGGACCACGGGGCTCGACTTGGTATTTCCTCGAGTCAAGTTTCAGAGGTACACTTCAAAGGTGCTGGCGATTATCAAGTCCACGCATGGATGGTAAAGCCTAGCTACTTTGACGAAAGCCGAAAATACCCCTTGGCTCTTCTTGTACACGGAGGACCGGAGAGTTCCTGGACGGACGCCTGGGGCCTTAGCGTATGTCACCCTTTCATATTATGTATTGTTAATATTATTATAAGCCACCCGACTTACATGCGTTTACAGTCCAATCTCGCGCTTTTTGCTGAACAAGGCTATATCGTTGTAGCTCCGAATATTACTGGCAGCACAGGCTTTGGTCTGGAATTCAAAAAAGGTATGTCACTAACCTAAGGACGTCTTGCCTACGATATCAAAAGCTCACGTAGAAGATAGCAATACGAGATAACTGGGGTGGTCGTCCATACGACGATCTAGTCAAATGCATGGATTACCTCGAGCATAACCCCAATATCGATATTGATAAAGCCGTCATGATAGGCGCTAGCTATGGAGGATACATGTGCAACTGGGCCCAGGGCCACCCGCTTGGCCGACGTGTGAGTAATTTCCTGCAGTTCTAATTAGATGTGTCATACCAGCTACTAATATGCCTTTTCTGATCAGTTCAAGGCCATGGTCTCCTGGGGCAGCATCTTCCATCTGCCAACCTACTTTATGGAACGGGATAGGTTCTTAAGCTTCGACAAGACACATCGCTTCAGCGGTTCGGAAATCCTATGGAAGAACCCCGAAGGTTTAGAGCGGTTTAACCCAGCACGTCCAGATCTCCTCCCTAATTGGAAGACCCCCATGCTTGTCGTCCACGGGAACGATGATTTTCGGTGCCCAGTTACCGGGGGCTTAGCTGCATTCCGTACGCTACAGCTACTGGGAACACCGTCTAGACTCCTTATATTCCTTAATGAAGGCCATGGTGGATATAAGCCCCAGAACAACCTCAAATACCTTCGGGAGGCTTTTGCCTGGATTAATAAATACACCGGTCTCGGGGAGGAACTGTTACGAGACGAACATGAGTTAACACCCTCCCTTAGGGATTGTTATCTCGGTCCAGGTTGGGGACTGCGCGATCATTGGACAAGCGACTGAACAGTTAGCCTACCTATCTCAATACCCTTTTACGCATCTGCAAGTGTATGTAGTACGTCTACTTTAGCATAGGAATGGAACTTGGACCTCAGATTCCACCTGGACTATCAAAGGTAATAATACCCTCTTGGAAGATGAAACCGCGAGTATAGATACAACTCACTAACTTATAAAAGAAGATATAACTACAATACGGTCCAAACTAGAAAAGGGCTCGAAGAGACTAACCACAGGTCTGGATAAGCGGTGATCCACGGCTTCTATGCTGAACTCTGATCGTAATGCGCCAGTATACATAGTAAGGAGCGTCTCCCTGTCCAACGGCAAAAACGACACCTAGTAAAAATATTAATCAGAGGAATCGTGTACATCACTACCTTAGGCGCTCCTAGTGGACATTAAGCCTTCCTGTAAAGGTCATACCAGAGAACTCTCCAGCATGTATGTACATAACTAAAATGCACCTGCCTTATGTAATTCTTGATACAATCAACCGATACTAATTGGGCCAATTCCAGCAAACCTTAAGCATTATAAGATGCGCTAACCCAAAAATACTCGAATTATTTTAATACCTACCTACATCCTACCAGAATCACACTTGTAGCCCGAGGGGTTGACCGATTTAAACCACCTTTGTCTTGTAAAGACATTGATAAATGAACCTAAGTACCGGCACAAGTTTAAAGTTAGCTACCTAGGTACCTTTTAAAAGGACTTTAGGACAAATGAGAAGTATATTTTAGTTAATTTAATCACGCCAGCTAAAAATATTCAACAGAATCTAACGTGTTATGGCTACTTAACTCTACCTGGAAGTTGCAAGAGCGGTATGGTCTATTTGGGCACCTAGATACCTACCTAACCTACAACCCACGGGATAGGGGGAATAGCTACCTGTGTACCTACCTCATATGTTAGCACTGGATCGGCAAATCAGCTTCCCAAGAGCTTGGGATCCCCACATCAGATCTCTGTAGATCCCTGTATCTCTCCCGAAATCCGGGGTTGAAGAGCAGGGGTATATCGGTACATACCTAATCCAAGATAGAAGGAGCGAATTTGTATTGGGTTGGGTTAGGTTACTCTTAAGGTGTGAATCAATGTTATGTTGTTTATTCGGCGAAGGAACCAGGATCAATAATTAATATTTTCTTTTAAATATTTTAATCACAGATTCTCATTGGTGTAATGTTACAAGAGACCCGTACCTGCATTAAATACATCCGCAGTACGGTACATGATTAGAGTTCCCGTAAGGCAACCGCCATTGGAGAATCGGTTAACCGGCTCCTTCCCCAGCGGCATCAGTATCAAATCACCCCGAATCACCACGCCGTCTTACAAAATATATATAAACATAGCTCCCCCGGAGGCCTCCGAATTAAATTCCGTCAACAATTCCTTCAATTTGTTGTCTTGCACCACCAATCACTTACATGCTTGACCCATTGGCTACCGTCACACCAACAAGACTAATCCCTTATTCATCTACTTGATCAAACTCTCTGCGCTACCACTTGCGACAACTATCCAACATGTTCTTCAGACGGATTCCTTCTTTCGACCCCATTCGCCCAACGGGCATCGGATCGGTTCCTTAGGACAGAACCGAATTGATCACCCCCTGGCAGACGTTCCGCGAGCACGTGAAATCCTGGTGTCGCAAGATATTCTCTCGAACCAAGGTACAGGAAGAGCAGAAGCGTAAGTTCATCCAAGACCTAGGCACCATGATTGATTACTGACTACGGCTACACAGCAGCCAGCCCCGACCCCCAGCCCGAAGCTCGCGAGCTTGGAGTCCTCAACATCGATGGACCGCCGCAGCTTGATATCTCAAGAGGCCCTACACTCAGTGACAGCTTGTCCGATACCGGCTTCATCCTGTACAGCGATCCCGCTAAGAAGAAGAAGAACAAGCAAGCATCCTCTGAGAAGTTCCGCTACTCATTCAGAGGCGAGGGTAGCCGTCCCGTGTCGATGATCACCGAGGAATCATCCAAATAAGGATTTGTCACAACTTGCCACTTCTGAGAAACGCTTTACGATGTTCTTATAGAATTCTGTTGTCTGTTGTCGTTGTTTGATATGTTGCATAAGTGGAAGTATCATTAGGCAGAATAGGAATAGGAATAGGAAGTATTCAACATTGATGGTTTTCCATCTCCTTGCGCGCGAACATCTTAGCGATGTCCAATAAGGAAACATTACACATGCCACCAGCCCACTCAACATTGAGAAGAGACCAGCGTTCTTTCTCCTCTGCGTCCAGCGTCTGGTAGCTTTCCCAAGCATGTCTGGCACTTCTGGACTTTGCTCTCTTCAGCTTAATAACCTCGCGGTCTATCAAGCTGCACGAGGAAATATGTTCCTTCTCCTCAAGAACCGGCTCAGGTACCGCTGCGCCCAATGACACTGGTATGGCAGTCGGCAGGCTTGGTCTAACCTTCCCGTAGAAGTTGGACGCACGATGGAAAGACGATCGCTGAAGAAGATATCTCCTGATTGCGATATAAGCTCGAAGCCAATTGTGAAAGCTGTGAAGGCTGTAACCCCAAATTACTGTTGCATTGGGAGCTTCATCTCTACCCGGCTGAAACCTCGTAGAGATGACAATGGGCGTTTCTTGTCTTTCCCTCAAGAGAACTCCCATGAACTGTGCTGACGTAAATGTCTCTAACCTGGATGGGTAACCCAACTAGCACTGCTAAGGTAAGATGCCAGTACATTGATGGTAGTTTCCCTTGCATCGTAGAAATAAACGTGATAAATAGTTTAGTCGGGGTAATTTGTTTTTGTTCTGTACCTTAGCTTTGTAATAAGCTATCCAGAATTCTGGGAGATGTCGAGGTTCTGTCCTTCCTAGCCAGATCAGCGCGGTGATTTCTAGGAGGTATTCAATCTGGGTAGGCAAGGTGCCGAATCCCCATTTGCCAGCACCGTATATCCTCAAGTTATGCCCTTTAAGTAGATTGTTGTTTCTGTTGATGTAGACTGTCTTGAAACCGTCTTCCCATGTTCTTTTAGTTTAATGTCTTGCAAATGTCTTGCGTCGTAAGGGTCGTCGAACTCTTAGGCACCCAATGTCCTGACAGGATCACCACTCGACATATAACATAGGGTGTCTGTCTAGAGAAATAGAAGCAATTGAAACTCCAGGTCTGATAGGTACTCGTGGCGGTGGAAAGCCTTGTAGGTAAAAGTCCAGAATGCCTTATCATTAAAGGCGGTGGACCAATCGAAAGAATCTTTAGCTCGGGCGAAGAATTCTTCTGGCTCCATAGAATGGCAAGATTCCACATTTTCCGCCGCAAATTCGTAAATATCCGCAAGGGCAAGGTTGATTCTTTTGATCATATTGTAGGCCGAGAGAAGTAGATTTGGAGGTGGGAAGTGTGGGAAATGTTGCTCCACGATCCCGCAGACTAATGCCTCTCAATGCATGAATGTAGTCCGGTCTTAGCCTTTGGATTATAGGCAGGCTCGCAGTATTGACCGTGCTGTTTGAACGATAGTAGTCGCCTGATGAGGTTTTTCGTCGGCGGCCGAGACGGCTTTAGACGATGCGGTGCTCTAGGTCGACTTGAGACAGCCTCTTGCACTCCTCGGCTGATTTAACAGGTAGGTTATTGTGCCCATGGGTGAAGATGTAAAGTAGTAGTTGTTTATTCTGATTAGTTATACTTCGGGCTTGGAAAAATTGTTAGTTGTTGTCACCGCCAAGATAGTAGGCACCTTGGGAGTGACTGTTGGGTTGTAAAATGCTGGTTGTCAACGACCGGATAGAGTCTCTTTGTAGCATGCTTGATAGAATGTTTGTTTGAATGGTTTGTGTTATATATATAACAACTTGCGCACACAAGCAAGTATGAGAAGCAAGTATGAGTTGCCATGAATTGTCCTGGTAGATGGTTCGCACTACTGGTTATTAGTGTAGACGATGCGTATTGATGTTGTCAAGACGATAGGGGTTAATAATGGGGTCGATTTGTTGTTTAGTGTTATGAAGAATAGGTAGTATTGGTGAATTTATGTTTGTGTTATGGTATTTTAATAGTTGGTCGATGGATATATATAATGTTGATAGGAGTGTGTGGGAGAAAGGAGAAAGGGTGGGCAATTGTTATAAGTGAGCAGGTTTGTTGTCTACCTGTCTTTGACTCAGGCTAATATTGCCAAGTGCCTACCCACCTTACCCAAAAGGTAAGTAAAGTAAAGCACTTATTCCTATAATTTGCTCTGCACCTTCCTATGTTCTAACACGTAACCCAGGGCCCAGATATAAAAGACAGGTAGGAGCATGTGTGTTCTTGCAGAAGTAGTAGGTTTAGTCACAGGCAGGTAAAGAGCAACCATGTCAGCAATTATGTTTGCATAAAATGCACGTAGTACCCGCATATACACGTTGGTTATGACAGGACTGATAGTTGTCATATATGGTTACATGGTATATGGCAACACATACTAAATTTGCTGTCCACGTTTATACTTCCAATAATATTACAATTGTAAAATTGTCATTAAACACCATCATCTCCATACTCCTATCGACCTACCCAACGCCCCCTTTTCCTCCTCTCCTAAAACAACCACCCCTAAAACCCCCCCGTACCCTGCACCCTCTTAACCGCACCCACAACCCCCCTAGCCCAAGCCAACCTCCCCGCATCCACTCCCATCGTCCCCTCCGCCTCCCTCCCATCCCCATCCCTCCAAATCCCATCCTCCCTACTAACTTGCCCATACAAATGCGTATTCTGATTCCTCCTCAGTCCCGCAATCCAGTTGCGACAAATCAGTCCGCTATCGATCAGTAAATTAACCTCCTGGCTGTGAAACCAGCTCTGCGTATCCTGATTGCCGTTCCCGACGATGCCGATGTGCTCATCCGCAATGAGAAGTTTGACGTGGCAGGACCGTCGCTTTTTGCTTGCTACGATGGGGGAAGTCTGGTCTTTGGCAGTGTACCAGTACCAGTGCAGATGTTGCTTTGCGCTGGGGGAGAGGAGGCTGGTGTAGAGGTGGTGCGCGATGGCTTCGTTGTGGCCGCCCTGCATGGGGAGCATTTCGCCCTGGGATAAGAAGGGGGTTAATATTTTACATGTACTCTAAGTTTACTCTTTACATAGTAGAGACTTTCAATAGGGGGGTTTATGGGATAGATATGAATAGGAGAAGACTTACTGAGTCGTTGTACCCTAGGCAAATATAACAATAAACATCCACGCCACGCTCGCAAGCCTCCACAATAGCCGGGATAAGCGGCTCTGCGTTCAGCGTCGGGGACTGGATGAACACGTTCTTCTGCGCATTTCTCAGCGCAGATAGCCAGGCCGCATTCTGCGGGTTTGAGACCGAGGAATGATTCGGTTGGCCGTAAGGAGCGCGGCAGACGAGCGCTATTGGGAAGGGCTCGTGTATTGGGTGAGGTATGTACGGCGTCATCTCGTCCTGCGGATCGCACTCGGGAGCGGTTCCTTCGAACCCTTCGTTGACTGTGTGGTTGAGGTGCCGTGATACGGCTTGCATCCGCGTTTCGCCTGGGTTTTGGCTTACGGACGCTTGTATGCGGCGGATTTCCCCGGCAAGGTCCCCGTCGTAGTGAGGAGCGTCTGCGGTTTGCTCCGGAAGTAGATCTTGCGATGCAAAGGGGTTTTCTCCTTCGGGACTTTGAACGACAAGACCTTCATGTCCTCGATGGCTACTAGATCTGTCACCAACGCCGTTAAGAGAACTTAAGCTGTTTGATGTCTCTATACTCGACCTCCCCGTTCCATTAACGTGGTCTGTCCGCCCACCCGTTCCTTTGGTCTCAAAAGCGCCTAGGCCATAGGTATCCCCATCCGGCAGTTTATCTGTATCAACAATCGCAGAATAGCCTTTAATAGCTCCTCCAGGACTGAATATATTAGCGTAGCTGGGGGTAAAACTAGTACTTCCGCTCTTAGCTGCGGGAGAGCTGAGATACGGCAACGGCGGCTCTAATTTCTTATGCCAACTCAAGAGCGCCATATCGTACAACGAATCAACGATGGGGCCTTCTACCTGCACCATCATCTCTACGTTGTCGTTATCTTGAATATTGTTGCTCTGTAAAACAGCGATCTCGCGGTCTACGATCATGTACTTAGCATGAAACGTGCCTAGCAGCGGACGGTGATAATTCATGACTTGAAGATCGATATTAGGAATCTCATGTGAAGCTGGTAGTCCGACAGCACTACCGGTGTATTCGCTCTCAGGGACCATGTAATGCGGCTCGAGGAGTTGCCTTGGATTCCCGCGGTCATATATGATCTTCATGACGATTCTCACCCCCCGCTCCCCGGCGCGACGTGAGAGCTCTCTTATCGCATTTGTGATGTACTTGGAGGCCACGCCGTTCTGCCAAAAATTGGTTGCAAGGAATACCTCCTTTTCGGCACGGACAATGAGGTTGGCCATGTGCCTCATGATATCAGGGACGCTTTAATGGGATGTTAGAATGTGGCTGCACAAGTATACCTCATATTGACTTACACAGAAATGATGGTTAACGGCATAGTACCGCTGCTTCCCATCAGAGAAGGGCTTACCATACCGCACTCCAAATTATCGTCAAGCGTAGATAGCGCATCGTGATAGATCTAGTTGTATTAGTTTATTATTTACTATGATAACAATCTCCGGAACTAACTCTGAGAAACAAGTCGCTGGGTTGTTGCGTGCCCCATTTCCCACAGGCTCGAGCTCTCTCTAGCTCCTTAGGACTAAGGGAGCCTTTTCCAATGTCGCGGACGTCCCCTTTCGAGCCATGGTCATGATCATGGCAACCAAACAGCTTCTTCCATGCCTCGCTTGGAGTCAACGTCAAATCTCGGGCAAGAGCTGAAGAGACGCTCTCAGATGACTGACATAATTCATATAAGTGCTCACTAATCCTGAAGGGAGACTCGGTGGGCACATTCGTGTCTTGCTTCGTTGGCATGGTGAATCTGGCGACTTGCTGCCGGGATTGTTTCTGAAGGCACGTAGAGACGACAAAATAATGGTAAAACAAGATCATCCAAATTCTCTGTATTCTGGATCAAGGCGGCCATTGCAGTATTTTAAGAAAAACCGCATCCTGTATAGAATTGCGCCTCTGTCCGCCGGAGATATCTAAGATACATGTATACATGCAGCCTTGAAAGATGTACGACATGTATTAGACTTAGTTTCGCCGTCTCGGAGGTTAAAACAAGGCCATACGAACTATGATGCCAAGACTTGAGGATAAGTGAGATTTAAGGTGATGTAGCTGTCAAGGGCTGCAGGTAATTGCAGGTAATAACGGAACATGAGTGGCTAATTCACCGACAAGAATGACGCAAGCTCCGGCTCCGAACAATCCAGCCCGGATAATCGGCTCGACATGCACTTGACATCCTACACTAAACTCTAGATAGTACGGGAACAACCATGGGATTAAACCTAGGCCTCTATTCATTCTAGTATAGTATGGCAAATTGCATGTGCTAATCCAATACCCTTTCATACAAGGAAAAAAAATATTCGCTATGGTCCTCCTAAACTGTTTACCTATATACTGTGTTCAAACGCCATTAACCCATGTATGCATTCGACGATCAATCTCATGCATTGATAGAATCGTGGTTAAGAGACTCTCACTCTTACAACTCTCCCATCTCGTTCTCCGACTTTAACTTCTCAAAATCAGTGAAACCCAACTCGTAGACAAGCGCGAGAGTCATCCTCGCGTGCTGGAGCATGTGGTCGAAAGAGAGATACTTAATCACGTCATCGGTGTTGTGAATGTGCTGGTTGGACTCGGGGAAGGTCGACTCGATAACAAAAGCAGAAGGGTAACCGGCCTTGGAAGCAGACGCGTGATCCGAGCAAGCGTATCCACACTTAGTCTCAACCCAGGGAACCTCGCAGTACTCCTCAATAACCTTCTTGATGAAAGCTGTCAAGCCGGGATCGACAAAGTCGGTGATAACACCAACACTCTCCGGCCTCCCTGCGTCAAGCGTTCCCTGGACGTAGCCAGTCATGTCTTGCTGCAGCATAGCCTTGACGTCGCGGCTCTTCTTAGCGTAGTCCGCGAAGACGGCCTGGCTTCCAAGGAGACCGCCTTCCTCAGCACTGTACCAGTGGAACTCGATCGTGTTCGGGGCATTTCCTTCAATTACTTCTTTCGAAGATAGAAGAACGCGGAAAGCCTCAAGAATCGTAACAGTACCACTTCCATCATCATCAGCACCAGGAGCTGGAAGCACGGAGGGGAGCCAGAGGTTGATCGAATCCTGGTGGGCGCCGATGACGATAGTCGCGTTCGACTTGCCAGGAATCGTTGCGATGATCGAGTTCTGGCCCCAGGAGTGCTCGAAGTGCTTAGCATTAACCCCGTACTTATCAGCACCGGCCTCCTTAATTGTGTCTTGAACTGTTTTTAGTAGCCACTCAGAAGATTGGCGACCATAATCTGATTTGTAGTATCGCGTATGGAAGCTCGAAAACTTCTCGAGGTGTTCTTGGAGCAAGTCCTTGGATAAGTCCTTCAGTAGTGGATGGATTTCGGATTGGAGCTGGACTTTTTCGGGGAACGCGGGTGATTCTTGGGAGGTAACACGTAACTCGGCGAGGTCGATATTGTCCGTGATATCCATGAACCGTAATCCTTCCTATAGTAGGCCTATTAGTGGCTGCAAATACACCGGAACCCGTAAGTTAGAAGAGATAAACGTACACGACGAAGCTGCCATTTCTCATCCTCAGTTACCCATGCTGTCTTTCCAGGAGACAGCTCGATAAGATATCGCTCCGGAGCTTCCACTTCTTCTAGAAGTGCATCTACGGTAGGGAGAAAGCGGCCGGCCTCGTTCGCCTCGATGAAACGAGCACTCGCTGCCGCAGGCAGGAGAAATCCAATAAGAGACGCCTTCATGGTTGCAGATCCGTGCTTATCGACAGTCCTGCTGAGTTGATGAAATGTTGTTGAAGCGATAAAAAGTGATGATATGAAGATGAAATAGACCAACCCCTTCAGCTCGGGGAATGTATGTCACTTGAAGGTTGACTTTGACTGGTTACTTTTGGAGCTGGCACAGCAACAGCTGACTGATGACCAATCTGGAAGCTGACGCAGTTGGGGTAGCATCCCCGTGTCCCTGAGGCACGGACCATATCCCTTATCAGTACTGAAAATGACGTAGCCCTATCTCTAAATTCTTGCACGCGCCAAAAGCTCATGCATGTACGGATCCGTACATGCATGTACAATGCAAGGGGTGCATGTGATCATGAACTTGGTTACATAATCGAGCATAAGGATTACCTAAGGCAAAGTCCATAATAATGGCTATAATTTCATAGTGTTCATTGCAAATGATATAGCCGTTGTTCCTAATCTGTGTTGAAATACATCACTAAAACAGGATTGAAGAGCTCAGAATGAGAACTATTGCAACATTGCAGCATTGTTGTCTTGGGTATTAAACATTGGTCGCAAGAGCTACTATTATACAATTAGGAGTGGACAGCCCCTTAGTTGGCTTGTCAACTTGCTTTCTCGTACAAGCTTCATATGCCCCCCCCCCACTCTGCACTGCACGGCATTCAATCTTGACGATCCTGGTGCCTGCTTGAACCTGTTCTCATGAATAAGGTAACAAAATAGAGACGGGGGTTCGTCCACAAATCAACGGGTATTAGAACCTCATAAACCATATGCGGAGAGAGGACCGGAGTCTCGGATGCTGTATGATGCCATGGATGAAAACAAACCACCCCCTTGAAAATGCCTCAATGCTCTCGTGAAATCAGAAGCCCTATACTCGGCTTTTCCTGAACGCCAATACACAAAAATTAGATAACCGGAACTACAAACGTGCTCATTCGATGCTCTCAGATTTTATCGGATGGTAGAGCGTTCCTCTTAGACACATACGATCCGATCGGGATTCCTCCATCTTCTTTCCGCCCTCACCATTCTCCTTGGCTCCAAACCATCGTCGCCACAATGCACCGCTGAAGCCAGCATTGTAGTAGAAACTACCACCTTGCATGTTGTGCTCGCCCCAACCAAACGGGCTATCTTCCGGTGTTGGAGGATAGTTAAAAGTTTTGTCCATGACATCCAGCGGCCATTGTCTGTCAAAGTAAACAGGGTGCGGAGCGTAAACAGCTTTGTATCCATGGTGAAGAGCAACCGTAGGAGGCCACATCTCTGGGAACATAGTGTGGTGCAAACGGAACGTTTCCTCATGCATCTTATTTAATAACCCTCTCGAAAGTCGCGCAACTGTAATGATTGCTACTCGGCGAGGCGGTATCTCAAGGGACGTGTTATAACCCGACACGTCCTTGCGGAAGACCCAGTTTGTCTTTGCCGGATCAAATAATGGGTCAAAGACAATTAGGTCCGCATCCTCACCTACGCCCCATTGATAATCATCATCTTCGATCTTCGTCGGTGGGGTGTTCTCCTTAGGAGATGGGAGCATACCATGTTCGGAAGTGGGAAATGTTACCGGACCCCAAACTGGCTTCTCTTTCCTCTCTGACGTCTCTCGTTCTACTAGCTCAGAAAACTTGGACCATGAACCGTGTATGCCAGGTATCCAGAATCGAGAACTTCTCTCCCAAAGTAGTTTTCGAGGCTGCTCCGCTGCCCACTTCGAAATACCATTGTGGAACTCGTAGTAGTGACCGGTATATCTTAGATCCATTTCCCAGTTCCAAAAGAAATCGTATTCCTGGTGCTGCTGCGAAAACCACTGCAAGGCAAAGTGAGCACTTCGATAAACACCGTGGATATCGGACTTGGAATGATTCTCGACGTTATCTTCTTCAGGGAACGGGCCGGGGTAGTATGTTCGCATCTGCTGCTCCGACCACAATGTTGTAATGCCCCAGAATTCCTCAGGTACATTATCCCTTATTGTCTGATTATAAACCTCATTAGACGCCCAGATGGGTATCGAGTTGTCTTTGACATGAACGAGGAGATGCACGTCATATTCGCCGCCGGATTTTAGGGACAACTCGTTAATCATAGCTCGTAGAGATAAGAGTTGGATATCGGTATACTGGTATCCAGTCCAGGTTCGTAGTACATATGCAGAACGCTTAACAACTTTCTTGTTTTCAGTGGAGCCGTCGCTACGTGCTGCTTCGGGATCAAATCGTTTCTGGTTTTTCTCAAAGCACTTTTTCTGCGCTTTGCCCCAATTCACATTGCGATAGTCAACCTTGGTGAACATCTCCTGGATCTTCTCAGCACCTGCGTGCGCCGAATTATTTGAAAGTCCCAACCCCCCCTCGGCGGGATTGTAGCTATAACCGTAAGGACCAAAACGACCAAATCGTTCCCAGCACCTATCTGGCGCAACGCCGATACTCTCGTACGATCCCCAGAACGGGGCAGGCATTCCAGCAGGTATGCCAGGATACGCAAAGATCTCAGGCGCCGGGAACTTTTCATTGTCATCCACATAACATCTTTGCACAGGCTGGTGGTCTTTGAGATACTCGCTGGAGCTGAAGTCGGGATACGGGTTAACAACAACCGGGTCCATAGGAATGGTCTTGTGAATTAGAGGTTTAGTTTTTTCTGTGACTTGCTGTTCCGGAATCCAGTCCGTGTAGTTCACAAGTGTTCGCACGCCATTGTAAAAACCACTTAACCTGGAAAGTATGCGTTAAAACCATTATTATCTCCTTTGAGATATTTTCGAGACATAGATTGCATGACTTTCTTACCTGGGATATTTCTCCCAGTGATAGGGGATTCTCTCTTCTGTCGTAGTCTTCTCGACATAATAGCGCCTGGCTCGAAAACTTCCCCCGGCAAGTAGAACGAATGTGAAGAAAATACCGATTGTAAAAAAGAACAACTTCTTTGGTGACGTGCGAAGTAAACCACCTAGTCGCCGACGGGGTGCTGAGAACCCTTTGCGCCTAGTATCCGACATGATGGGTGATCCGTCTAAGGGCGAACTAGCATGACTTGAATCGTGCGAAGGTAGCACGTCGTAGACTGTTTTGGACCCAGATAACCGAAAAGAGGGAATTAAGGAAAGGGTATTTTTTATCGCGCCCATCCTAATCGTGAAAAATGAGACCGAAAACGATTGTGTCGCGCACGTTATCCTTCGCGTTGAGCCCACAAGTAAATCGCACGCCTTGTTGTTCTTTCAGCATTACGTATAGTCCCACGATAGACTAAAGAAAAATAAGGATTATGTATCGTAGGAAACGCCAACAGAAGGAAAAGGAGAGGAAAAGGAAGGCAGCCCTAGAAAGGCCAAGACAAACTTGAGAGAGTGGAGGTGATATGAAATGCCTGGATTAAAAACTGGACTCCACTAAGAAGAATGACGGAATTCTCCCCTTTTTGGTGTGGCAGTTGTACAAGTAAGTGGGTAAGGAACGACCTAGCAACAAACTTCTCTGCTTTGGTGGGAAGGAACAAACCGTCTTTGCAAATGATCTTCGCAAATGATTGCACCCCACTAGCACCGACATGGGAAGGTCCATTCTAGGAAACTAGATTAACTCATCCGTCTTCTACACTAGTGTAATACCCCCGGCGGGTACACTATTCCGTAGTGTAGTTGGGGGCATCTAGATTTCCTATAACATAACATGGGAGTAGAGTATATTCCAAGACATGATTGGTTCAAATAGCCAACCACATGCCCACCCAGTAACTGTCTGCGAGGTTGCACATGACTTTTCCTATTTATCTCATCTCCTTTCGCATCCCACCCACCTTAACCATTATTTATAGGCTATCTGCTTTATACATAACAGCTTTCCAGATTACTATCTGTATTATTAAGCTTTAAACATTTGGATGAATTTATAGTTATTACCTCATGTAGGTGCCGTCTTACAGCGCCTTTCCCGATGAGGCTCTGCAGCTAAAAGAAGCCACCCCCACACTTATATCGTGAAAAGGGGCCATTAGGGCTGAAGAAACATTGTCTTCAAACCAGATATTCTATGATAGATAGCTAGATAGGTAGCTATAATGTCTTAGACTAGCGGTGGCGCGGAACTTTATAAGCACTTCCTAATGACCAACAACGATACCTACAAAAGGACGTCAAAAAAGGTGACGCACCTAATACCAGGATAATTGTTAGTAGAGGTGCACTAGCTTTTTTGACGCCTTTCTGACCTATCATGATGATAATCGCATGCAAGTCATGAATAGAGAGCTTTACGATACTTGCATATTTCTTTTAAAGGATGGAACAGGGGTGGCTTCTCAGCCTGTTCCAATCGAAATTTGCATCGGTTAGAATCCTACGCTAGAAATTGCCGCTTGAGATTGGAACTCCCCAGTAAGATTCTCTACCAGCCGAGATGCATACAACCATACCTACATACCACATAAGGGATACACCCATGAATATGGATGAACATGTGCTAGCAGCCCCTGATCTACATAGCAATATGGTAGCTCACCGCATCTATACATATAAGTTGTAACATATAATAAGTACCTCTATCGTAGCGAAGAAGTTTCTCAGGTTCTTCATACAAATTAACTACCACAACTTCAATTAGGTATCTATATAACTACCTAGATAGAAACTATCTACAAGTAGTACTATATAGCTAACTGTTTAGCTAACTGTCTTGGGGGTATGCATTGAATGTAAAAATAACACCAAAATCTGCTCGAGTCTAGGCCATCCCTTAAACCAAATCGTCTCCCTGGACCCTAGTTAGTCTCAACGTTCGCCCATGGTTGTCACGGGCCTTCGGTCAAGCTCCCAGCGGGAATTTGCCCGCCTATGCCGGGTCCATGCCCGCTGGATGTAAGTTCGCGGCGCACTGAACCACGAAATTGGACGTCCCAACGTCGGCGCGTCGCGTGCGTGAATGTACATCTGTAGTTACATATGTACATAGTAAGTCGGCATTATCAGGCAGTTTTCCGGCGTAGGGTCCCAGCAAATGTTGTGTAACGAGGGCAAACACGCATCAATGATACCTCGGATGTTATCGACTTCCATTATTAAAACGTAAAGAATAATCGCACAAATATCGTATATCTTTACATTATCCCCTTAACTGGCATACAACAGCAAAAACCTGATATTCGGTAGAGTACATAAAGTTTAACGCGATTCATTAAGACAAAAGGAAAAACCCTTGCAATATACTTCTATAATAAATATGATTGGCCAATCTAATAATATAGAACCAGTCTATCTTCTTTAGCCAATCTCGATGTATCAATACTGAAAATAGTGGGTTTGCTGTTTTATGCCAGTTGAGGGGATACGACTCCTAAATAGATATCTCGTATATGCATATATGCACTAACCTCGAGCATCACCAATCAGTTCAATCATTATCTTCAATTCGCTGTTTAACGCAATAACACACTGCACTACCGTACGCCCGAAGCATAAAAGAAAACTTATCATATCACGCAAACTTGGATAGGCTAATAAAAGCACAGCCAGGCGGATTTCATGATCTCGTATATCTTTAGCGCAAAATCTACGATGTAAGGAGGTATCAAGCCCTCTAGCCACAAAACTGTAGCCCACTCGCCGCCGTTTTATGTATGTATGCGTCCCGTAATAAACCGTCGAGCTAACAATAAACGCCAAACCATGCTAGTGTGTAGTAGGGCGGGCTCTATCTAATCCGTATCGCATAGGTCACATACTATCCTCCATCTGTCGACTACGGGTCTTTGCCCAACCGTCCCTCTCCTGTTTGCCCCCCGAACTTTCTAGACCCATACCGCGTTCAACCCACTCCTTGCTAGACATTTCGCTCAGTCTCGATAGCGCTCGCGCAAACGCAAAGCGCTCTTCATCGCCGGAGAACAGACTCGAGTTTTTCAACTGGTCAATATTACTGTTCACGTCCTCGAGCATGTGCTGCATGGCGTGGCTAGTCGATTCGTCATCATCATCGTCTACGGGCTTTCCATCCCTTTTCAGGGACTCCCGTAATTCTTGGGGTGAGATGAACAATTCCGTTAGGGGAACAGCTGTAGTAAGAACGAGCTTAGCGCGGGATTCGTAGACAGCGTCAATAAATGTAATAAAACGTCTCGCCAGATCGCGCTCCCGGAATGTCATGCCGGGCACGTCGGATATGATAAACGCATCGTAGCAGCGCATCAGCTCGAGGTAGTCAGCCGCGCCCGTCGCACGGCCGATTAGTTCTTGGAAAGTGAACCAAGCGCAGCGACCGCTGACTCTTGGAACGTGGATTTCGCGGCCCCAGACCTTTTGGGTTTCTGGGTGAGGTTCTGGCGCATCGGAATCGCCGAGAAACCGGAGCCACTTCTCTATGTGCAACGCTGCCTGATTGTCGAGCGGCGTATGGTAGACCCCGGACGGCGGCCGCGGGATTTTGCGGTAATCAGTAGGAGAGTCGAGATTGATGACATGCAGCCGCGACTTTAGAAGGTGGATCGCCGGAATAAAGGATTCGCGCTGAATTCCGTTTTTATACAGCTCATCCGGGTGTCGGTTCGACGTCGTCACGAGAACAACTCCGTGGGACATTAGCGACTCTAGAAGCCTTCGTAGGATCATCGCATCAGCTACGTCGGTACACTGAAACTCGTCGAAACACAGAACATTCGCCTTCTTTGCGATATCGGCTGCTACAAACGGGACTGCGTCTATATCGTTTCCGTGCGTCATCTTCATCTTATGTAACCTCTTGTGTACATCCTGCATGAAGTTATGGAAATGTATTCTGGTCTTAGATTGGACGGAACTCGGTAATGTGTCGTAGAAGAGGTCCATCAGCATCGTCTTCCCACTCCCGACATCGCCGTACAAATATAATCCTCGCGGCAGATTGGCTGGAATCTCTCGTATGGCTCTAGAGGCCGGCTTCGGTCCGAACCACGAAAATAATGATTTGGTCGGTTTTAAAGTTCCGAGGTTCAGACGCACAACGGGTTGCGCTCGGTAATGAACCAGTTCGTCGTGCAAATTTTGCAAATTCTGGATAATCCCGCGTTGGTGCTGGTCCTCTCGGATGCGCCCTTCCCGCACTCGCCGATCGTATTCTTGAATCGGGCCATGATTATCGGGTACGTGAGCTATATCAAATATTTAGAAATGGAAGCAAGTGAAGACTGAATTGGTGTTCTAACCATTCTCTAAAGAGGGTGTCGCAACGGTCGCAAAACGTCTGGATGCGATCGGCGAGAAAGTGGGCCATGTCAAGATGGCGGATGATGGCCTGGGACTGGCTGCAGAAGAGCTGATCGTCCCTTGTCGGCTTTCACCCGCCCTCGTTGTCAAGCATCGAGTGCATATGTGGCGTCCTGGCTGGAGTTTTACGATGGTCTGGGCAGAGAAACGTCGCACAGGAGGGGTGCGAAGCGAATGGCGGCGCATTCTTAACAGGTCCTCCTCATAAACGACTCTTTTGAAAGGTCTTTATGCATCATAGGCCGGCAGTATACTACGTAGGTTGATTAAAATTCGAGAAGGTCAAGAGGGTATAGGTGAAATTCCAGTTGTAATTATTATCAAAGGTAAGAAATAGTAATTAGGTAGTCTTTATTTGGTCATTATTCGGAGATATGTACCTGGCATTTAGAGCGTATACATATGCGCAAATGGGGAAATTACCGACTGTCTCCGACAAGATCCCGCTCTAGAAACGGATAGATTATTCTTATATCCTAAAATCTATTGTTAAACCGAATATTTCCGGCTTGATCTGATAAACGCTTAGCCGAGGCTCATACGTCTCTTATATAAGATAAAATTAGGACCGCTCAATCACGGCTATTCTTTAACTCCCGTACCATCACGGGCAAGGTCTTAACTAGCTGACTAACCTAGTCAGTTACGCATGACGTAGTTGGGACACAAATTAGCCCAATTTTATGTCTTATCCCTTAGCACTGGTGACCAGTCAGTTATTACAGAATTGGCAATTAATTGGCAAATCTCACTTAATATAGGGTATACTCTTCTACTCAAACAGTGCAAACTACGACGAAGTGTCTTACTTGTAAAAGATTTATAAAATGTCAATATATCAACTCAAGTTATGTGTACCATGGTAAGGAACATAGTAAATGTTTAGGAAACGTTTCCCAAAGTGTTGCCACAAGCTACGAGTTTAATTGAAGAGTGATGCTATTTCTAGATTACCTTGCCGGGCCTACAACGTAGATTACCCCACAGAACAAGTGTATGCACCCGACCACCAAAATTATTAGTAAAATGACATGGCCCCATTCTGTTTCGTAACATTCTCAAAACACGGCCAATACATGCGAAAAAGAGGTTATTAACGATTTAAATGGTCGAATAATCTAATGGTCTAATGGTATGATAGACTTAATAGATTTAGGAAATTTAATTGATTTTAATTGATGTATAAGACTGGGAGATCGTGGGGATGTTTCTGAGGTCACCTGACCAGGCCTGGCAGGCCCGCCAGGCTGACTACCTATCTCTTGTCACTCTCCAATATCTTACCCAAAACACGGTATTACTATATGATTGAAGTATAATTAGATTCGCCTTGTTGAGCTGATTCTATTGATATAAGTAACCATTGTTAAACATGCTGTTGTGTTGGAGGAATATGAGATTAGTTAGCCTTATCTGTAGATTACATGCCACTATTCGCAGATTAATATAGCCTTATTTATAGATTAGTACCTCTTATTCGAAGATTACTTTTTCAATTGCACTATGGAACACGGTCGCATTCTTTCAAATTTCGTATTAGTCAATTAGTTGAATTGTAAATAAGTTAAATATATTAAAGATTTGTCAATATCTATTGTCTTCATTGAAAAACATCAACGTTTTGTAAAGGTAATAAGGTAGAATTGAAGGGTGTCAATTTACAGTAATTTTTGTGGCCAAGTGCGTACACCTGTTTTATGGGGTAATCTACATTGTAGGCCCGGCAAGGTAATCTAGAAATAGCATCACTCTAATTGAATACCACACCAGCAGTCATTGAGTACATAGTGCAATAGAGTGTATCCAAAAATTCACAAGGCCCCATTCTGCTTGTCTCGTTGCCTACATTGTTTATGCTAACTACTCCAAACGAATGTAAGTATAGCTCCGATAACCTTAGAGATAGCCTTAGATGGCGAACATAGATGCGCAAGAAATCCTATATCATAAAACGACCAACGTTGAAAAGAGAGAGGCGAATAATAATAAGATAGCTTAGGTAACGTATGTGTCAGGATTCTAGATGAGACATCTAGAACAAAGGATATGTTTGTCTATACGGGCCGTAGGCTCGTTAGATAGGTTAGAATTCCCCGCGAAACAACGAAATTATTTCCATACTGTTTGATTCCACCTCGTTACGATATGAGGCTCTCTGAGGGGCAAGAATAATAAGCTTGACGTTGATTCTGCCCAAACGGCGACCACAATAGTCATGTAGCACTCTTCGTAGAGAGGATGGATTTAGTTGTGGCTCAAAAAGACAACAATTAGGTACAGCTGTATATCTAGACGGGACACGTTGGTATGACAATGTATAGCAGACCGGTTATCCGGTAATACCTACGCAGCCGTCACTGCAGACACCTGTATCCGTCTTGTATTGGTCATTAGCGCAAAGCAAGTAGAGAAGATGATGAGAATCCCCAGCTTAGTCGACTCGGCTTGCCCTTGGTGGCATTACGGTCTCCCCCTTCCTTGCCAAAATACGTCCTCCTATTCGTTCAGTAGGCGCAAGTTTCATACTCGAGCATTTCGCGGATATCCTTTTCGGATCAGGGTATGAGGCTGGCGTTAAGGGCGCTACACCAAGTCTGCCTCTACTAATAGGGGTTGGATTGTTGCCGATGATATCATATCCAATGCCGGAGCCAAGCAGCGATGGCACGAATAACGAAAGAATGATCCCTTCGAGTTATGAATCTATTTTTATCCAGGGCTGGTTCTTGGACGACCTACCAAATCAATGGATAGGATATATACTATCAGCATCTTAGTTGCTTAAGGGTTATCGCGCCTATTTACACAACGGACGCCAGGTACATGTCAAATTCGTGGAATATTACTGGAACAATGACGAACCTTAGAGTTCCTATCAGCCATCTACTTCAATATCAGGAAAGCTAAAGACGAAGCTAGGCCTTAGGTAAACACAAAGCGATACCAAACCGCCTACGGTCCGAGATTTAGCTAAAGATGACACATAGTCGAGGGAACTTGCTTGGTTAAACATATCCAAGTTTTGATATTCGCTTTCAGCATTTTGGGCCAGTAGAATTGGCTATCAATCTGCGTCCGAAAGAACTATCTGCCAATAACCAGACAACGGTGTCTTGGTGCTGTTTCTAAGTATCGCTTTTTTCGGGTCTAAACTTGGGTATACCTAGGTAGGTATTAGTGGAAGGTGAGTCTTTAGGTAACGACTTAGGTATAAGCAAGGCGCCGCTAGGAGGTGTGTTTATGCCTACTTAATTTCGCCATGAAGGTTTAGAAGTAAAATCCTACAATAACAAGCAATACTGTTAAAACCATTTACCCTTTATACCAGTTATCTGGGTATTTACATGTATTATAATAATGAATGTTTACAAGTTTGTGTCACTTTACACCGCATCGTAGGTAGCCACCACCATAAACATGAGGCAACCCAAGGACAAGAAGTCCTTCGCGTTTATGTTTATGAAGAAGTTTGGGCGTCTTGAACCGTGGAGTACAACCATAGTACGTGCAAGTATACGCGCCTCCGTCGGCGTTTGTGCGCGCTGGCGTTTGCACAGGCCTGTCGTTGCTGGTGTTGCAGCCACTTGCTTTGGATGAGTTGACGGACCAGAACAAGTCTCCTACACAGGAGAATGCTCGAGAAGGCGATGTGACCCGGCCTGAGAGCAATCACCTCTCAGCAACGAAATTCGCAGGCATTACTATCCGAGGCTCGGCGGTCCTCACATGGACTAGGCATCACTGTCTTACTCCCTCGGGCCTCTCTTGCGCCAGTTCGAAGGAGCGAATGTCTGCGGAAGGCCGAGCTCAAGGCGGCCGATAATGTCTCTGGCGGTGCCGCTGCGGGATTATACATTGGCGGCCCCGACGTCCATCACTGCCACTCTGCCACTCTGCAAGAGTTAATATCTGAATCGGAATTAAAATCGAACTCAGATCCTGGATCGATCTCCGACCCATACTCAAAGGGCCCTAGGAAGTACCTATTGTTGTCTCTCGATGTAGATCCACATACTAAGTCTACTGACGACTTGAAAATAGGATCAGATGCTTGAGGCTACGCCTCAGCCGACAATCGCTAAGACGAAGGCGAACTTTATAACGAATTGATTGCGATATATGCACAAGAGAAGGCTCCATAACAGCAAACGGAGAGGAAAAGTTCACAGGAAAGATGATAATGATAAAAGAAACCAAATGGGGTCGGCGAAGGTCTTAAACCTAGTAAGGCTTCTTGTTAGTCTAATACCATTCTAAGCTCTATCGTATCACTAAACAGGACCTAGGTGAAGCTCTAAGGCAAATCAAGGCAAGCATAGGTATTTAAGGGCTGGATAATTTGGAGACGTAGGAACTTTATAATTAAGAGAGAGTCATCCATGGCTAGAGATTTGAAGGTCATGAGTATGCACTATTGCGACTAGAGGAAGACTTGGATGGACGATGCAATATTATATGATAGGTATTGGAAATGTATGTGTTCGTCAGCTGGTGGCAGTTGGGGCCTGGAGTCACAATAAGTTCGTTACACGACCTGTACCTATACCGTGAATAAAGCGTAAGAAGTAGACTGTGTAGGTAGGCAGTGATATTGCTTTTGATCGACAGGTCATCTGCTCGGGCGCACCTGTGATAGGTATTCGCAATTTGACGGCACACAAATACGACGGTGAATGCAGCATGTATGTACTGGCCTCGGCTTAGGCATCGTCAAATCCCTGATCTTGAATGAGTCTCGAGAAACTTACCGACGTTTAATCTATGGAGTACCTATGCAGAAGGCTAGACGAGTCCTAGGGCTGGCAGTTATACCGTTCGTACTGGCATGCTGCAAAGAATAAAATCTTCTGCTCTCCCTGTATGTGTAGAAAACTACATCCCCTTTTTGGCGCCTGAAATGATATTAATTTGACTTGTGAATCTACTGCTGCATCGTGGTATTCTTCATATTAATATGATTATTATGCTTAGCACCATCGTCGCTCTTGGTATCTTATACATCTCGCTCGTGATTTTGTATCAAATCATATACTACCGCTTCCTCCACCCTCTGTCTTCCTTCCCAGGTCCATTCTGGGGCAGTGTCACCAGACTATGGCTCACATATCACCATGTTAAGGCAACAGAGCTCCAAGTGTTCGAGTCGTTGCATAAGAAGCATGGTACGGGCTTTCAACGCATTTTAAAAGGCGTGTCTACCACGATAACATTAAAAGCTCACATTTCTTGCTATCAGGACCCGTCATACGCATCACTCCGACGATGCTTATTGTGAGCGACGCTACAAAGTTGCCGGAAATTTACAGCCGCTATGCAGAAAAATCACAGCATTATATTACCGGAAGCTTTGGGGAGACCGAGTCCATATTCAACATATATGACCACGCAGCTCATGCCAGGCTTAGAAAGATCGCCGCTGCACCCTATGCTTACTCGAATGTCAAGAAAATGGAGCCACTTGTTGACGCAATCGTGAGAAAGTGGCTCGAGAAGCTGGATCATCGATTTGCTGCCACGGGCGAAAAGTTCGACTTTGCTCCTTGGGCTGTGTATATGGCCTACGACATTATATCTGAGATCGGCTTCGGGGAGCCAATCGGCTTTATTGAGCAAGAAAAAGATGTCGATGGTCTTATCCAAGGTTTCCACGACTGTCTGGTACCGTTTGGAGTGATGGCCCGTCTCTATCCATTGACCAAGTGGATCAAAAAAACACCAATGGGCAGATACCTAGTCGCAAGCCCCGAACACGAATCGGGCGCTGGAGTCCTGATGAGACTTCGCGATCGTCTGGTTCAGAAACGATATGATGACATCAAAGCGGGCAACACAAAAAGTCGCATTGAACTTCTCCAAACGTGAGTGGCAAAATCTCTGTCCTGTCCTGTCCTGTCTAAGTCTTGTCTTATACGTATATGCTAGGTTTATCGAGGCTCGCGATGAAAATGGCAAGGAATTAGGCATCGATTATATCAAGGCGGAAGTTCTGCTCGTCCTTCTCGCAGGTTCGGACACGATTGGGACGCTTTTCCAGGCGCTCCTAACGAATTTGATCCGCAATAGCGACGTGTACGACAAGGTCATGGCAGAGATTGACGCAGTAACTCGAGCAAAGAAGTTATCCCAGATGCCTATGTATGAAGAAGTTTTAGAGCACTGCCCGTACTATGTCGCCTGCGTGAAAGAGACAATGCGGATAAACCCACCAGCAAGATACCCCTGATCATCCCAAACTACGGGCACATATGCTAACAGCATGCCGCAGGCCCCAGACATCATGCCGCGTCTCGTACCCAAGGGCGGGCTACAACTCTTCGGCAAGTATGTCCCTGAAGGCTGCGAGGTAACGTGCAACCCCTGGATTGTGCACCGCGACACGAACGTCTACGGCTTGGATGCTGAGGTGTTCCGCCCGGAGCGTTGGCTCGATTCCGAGAGGGCCAAGGACTTCAACAAGTTCAGCCAGACGTTTGGATATGGTCCTCGCGTGTGCCTGGGCCGCGACATAGCCTATATGGAGCTCTACAAGGCTCCTCTGCAGTTTCTCCGCACATTCAAGCCCCGCGCACTGAACGAGAATGAACCCTCCCGACACGTATATAAAGGCGGAATTAGTTATTTCAAGGATATGTGGCTCACGCTCGATCGTCGGCCGCCTATGGTGGAACTGGGCATCTGAAACCTCTCAGATAAGCAGATATCACTCGAGCACAAGTAGAGCGGTCATACATGTGAGAATGACTGGGTCCAGAGTGAAAAACGTGAGGCATCTAGTACGCTTCAGGGTAGACTGTAGGTAGGGTAGGCATCGATGATCTCCTAATACCTGCTCCTCCTCAGAATAAGGGGGAACACGTTACCTATTTTATAAACAATAGGTCACTATATCTATCCCGCAGGGTAGCTGTTGACTGGTTTCTTCCTGCTGCCCCTGATGACCGTGATAATGCATTTCCTACATCGTGGATTGAAGCGGTTGTGCATATAGTTGTCAGAAGAGACAATGCAATTCGTTCAAAGTTCGTCTCGAGTAAGTCATAGAACAACCCAAGACCGATTCCCCCCAAAAGACAATGATCGACGTTCCGAAAAGATGCAGACAACCAAGGAGGCCCTGGGAAACACATCTCAGAGTAAGCGTTTCCAAGATGGTTAGACAAGCCGCCCCGAAACGGATTCAAATAGTAGTGGGCGACTTGGATCATTGCTTACTGCAATCGTCGAAAATTCTTACGAACAGAGGGGTTTGAGAATCAGATATAACATCAAACTGACTCGAGGGTAGATTTCAGAGATCTCCAGGGGTACAACAGGGATTTGTAAGTCCGAGCTCCAGTTACCATATATAGTGATTGATAGTTGGATCTGGGAATGGCTTCATTTTTAGCAGTCTCCGAGTAGTCGGCGAAACCGCGCAACTTCACCCTTTAATCGTACGCCAAGCCGAGACTACAGCCTATCGGTCATCTTGAGAGCAGCTTGGTCGAGGTTGATTACCGGTCGGTCTGGACTATATGTGGGGATTCTTGTACCCTTTCGATTCTCAGGAGGGTATTCACCTGTTGTTCGGCCCCCTATTTCAACACTACTATATAAATAAACGGGCTACGATGCCATCCTTCGAAAGATCGAGGCGGCGAGCATTCCTAGAGCCTCTAGCTCAACTTCTGAAGAGCACCGATTCAAACCAGAATTCAGTAGATATCCCTGCCGAAGATGAGGACGCGCAGGCGGTAAATCCGAGCAACTCGGGGTCATAAAGTGATGCGATAGACGTAATCGCTGATGATGTTGGGATTGAGCACCCTTATGCTGAGGCACGCTTCGATCTTGACTTCATCAAGTACGGCATGGTCAGCGTGTTTGTGTAGGCTCAAGTCCCCAATGATGTGTTTACAGAAATGTCCTCAAATTACCTTCGATTTGGTTCGGGCTCCATATGGCTTACGGGAATCGCCTCTCCTGTGATAGAAGGAGTTCACTGGGACCTTCAGTGGCTCCCGGGGGTCTAGATTATCCGCGACCGACTTCAGCGACACATCTGGCTTTGCCATAGTGATTAACTTGATAAGACTAGCCAGCTTACTGGTCAGACGAGCTGTCTTCATACGAGGATATAGCTAGCGCAAGCTCGATCAACATATACCTTCGAAAGATAGGCTCCATCCCAAGTGTCGCGGTGATTAATCAACTAGGTAGACATGGCTTGTGCCGTCTCCAGACTCGCACGCTTCAACCGAAACCCGGGACCGAAGTACCATACTGCCACTGACCGAGTCCTACGATACCTCTATAAAACGAGGTTCCATGGCTCCGCGTCGGAGGAACTGCTGAATACGATGACGCGTCCTTTACCGACAATACCCTAGATCGAAAGAGCTCACAAGCTTATGTCAAAGGAGTCCGTCTTCATATCCCGCACGATAAGGATATTGGATTACGGTTGGATGATTCAAGGATCGCAATCGACTGTGACAACAGGCGGACGATTGCCCTAGTCGCAAGGGGGGATTGGGAGGCTTCGGGCCAAGTTGCGCCACGTCGGCATTCACCAGAGATGATCTCAATTATCCAGGATAGCTTTTATGATACTTTTTTTACCCCAAAAAGGTATTGTCACACAACCGATGCATTTATTAACTCGCCTCCACGAGCTGAGGTCTAAATTTGCTGTTTGCTGAGATACCTAAGACTAGGGATTATGGCGCGGAACGGGCCCAGCCTGTTTTAGGTACTCAACTATTCAGTCTAGGGCATGAGATAAGCCGTCTTCTCGCCTTGTATATGGCGTAAAAGTAAAAGTAAAAGTGACGAGTAATAATAACTAATAAAGGAGGACTCTACGGAACGGAACACGACGGCAACATGCCGGAGTTCCAACGCGTACGCCAACATCATCTAGCATCGTGCGCTGGTTGGTTGGGCTTGTACTCACCGGTTGTGGTGAAGGTCGGGCGGCATGCAATTGTCGGGCCGGAAGCATGGACGATGACTTCCGGAAAGAGTTGGGAATTGATTTGTATGAGGTATAATGTTACCCGCAAGCGGCAAGATGATGAAAAGAGAAAAACTTGGTGATTGAAGCTATCTATGTACTTCGTAGCAAGTGCCAAACTAGTGCCAAGCTAGTAGGGGTCTAGTCTGCCAAGGCTCATCATCTTGGCAGGTGCACATGCCGCATATGGGGAAGTGCAACAGTACTTTGTACATCTTGTGTATAAAAATATATTGTGCATGGTCGTATTGCACTGTGCGATTGAATTTACTCATGATCTACCGATACTGCAGGCGCCCAGAAGCTGACATCCATGCATCTCCAACCGCAGAGCACAGATCTCGGTAGTAAAGTAAGGATACCATCCAGGTATTCTGGTATTACAGCGGCACGAGATTTCACGTTGTGCAACGTTCTGCAGGCTCCCTAAATTGGCGAATTATTCCGAATGGGACAGCACCACCAAACACCTATGTCAATGTCATCTGTCAATGTCATCCTTGTCTATGGCCGGCCAGTCCGCATGAAGACATTGGAAAGGTGTACACGGTCTTTGAACTCATCGTCAAGGTGGTACTCTATCTCGGGCCCGTCCTGCTCGAATCCTAGACGGCTGTACAGCGGCTTGCCCATTGTGGACGCTTCTACCACAGCTTCCAGGCCTCCTCGCCGTGCCGCCTCGTCGACGCCCCATTGCACTAGCTTGGACGCCACGCCTCTTCGTTGAAAAGCCGGGTCGACAGCGCAGAGTTCTAGCACTAGAACGGCTGGGGGAGACAGCGACGCAGCCTCCTCGACGCATTTGACTCGTTGCTTCGTTAGGGACTTGTCCATCTGACATAGGTACCTGTGGGTCGATGGGTCCCCCGGATAGAGGGTATCCAAGTCCATGGCTTCTGCGAGATTGTATCTCGGGGCGTCGCCGTACCCCACGATTGTCGAGATCTGAAGCCAAAGGGCCATGCCTGCCATAACTTCACTCCCGGCCGAGTCTAGAACCGTCCCTTTGAGGAAGATTGTATTGAGCTGTCCTGCTCTATCCACCGTCGCCGTAGACCATTGGTCCCTCATGCGCGAGATGCCCTTCATCTTCCCCTCGGGAGTATCCCAACCCGGGTTGAAGGCGATCCAGATATCGTCTGCCGTCTGCTTTCCAAAGGTCGCTGCGGCAATCTCGAAGCATCTAGTTATGTCATCGGCTTCTGTGACTGGCAGGACACGAACGTTGTTATCACTGCCCATGATGCAATACGGTTCGATAGGAAACAATTGCTTTGTGCTCAAAACGTAAATCTAGAATGATGTGTAAAACAGAGCGAATTCCGCGAAGGAGAGTCATCAAATATACTGTAAGTATGGAATATCTATGGGGAAGTCGTGTCACCTGTAAGTTAATGATGTTACATGCCAACTGCAAGCACTACTCGATAATTTTGGGTTGTTGATGTGGCGAGCATCTATTACACTCGCCCCAGATGTCTTGAACTGGATCTTACAGCCTATAAGTCCAAGTGTATTGCGCAATTGTAACGCATAAAGACCAAAGTGACAGTCTATCTAAAACGATCAGTTACGGCGAAGAGCCATACACGCGTCTATCCACCTGTCTACCCTCTTAGAGAAGAAGCCTAAGTCCCACAGCCCAATATGACGGGCGTACCGGATCGAACTTCCTCTTTTTTTTCCTTCTTCCACGTACGTGGATACCATCTCATTATTAACCACATCCCTTTCACGTTGATTCCGGAAGGGAATTACTGCGTAGCTTCTCCCTCAAGTGTCTAGCTTTATCTTCCAGAAACTTCTCCTGTTCAACGCGACTCTTATCGATATTTAAAAAGAACAATAAACCCACACAGCTAACAACACTCAGTGGTAATAAAAAGTAAAATGGGGACGAGCTGTTATGGGATGGGATCGCATCGATGATGGCGCTGGAGACCAAGGGGCCGATAAAGGACGACGTCCTGCCGACGATGCTGAAAAGGCTGAAGAACAGAAACTCGTGGCCGCGGGGAGTGACTTCTGAAATCATGACTTGCGAGTAGCTGTACCATGGGCCGATTAAGAATCCGAAGTATACCTCGAATAACTATTCCAGTACACATAAGTAAGTGTGCGATAAAACGACAAAAAAAAAATATAAATCTGGTTATGTAGAAAAAGCGCTCCTTACCCAAAACTCCCAGGTGTTGTGGAATCCAAATCTGTCAGTCCAGACGCCGATTATGCCCCATATATCAAGAACGACGATGGCGATGGCGACAACGTCAAACATGGTCTTGTTCTCGAGCTTGAAGCGCTTTTGAAACCACCAAAACGTAAAAGTTCCGAGGCCCTGTCGAGTTTCAAGTCAGTCTCTTCTCCTTTTATCAAATGAACGTGTAGGCAAAATGTCCATGCTCACCTGGCCGACGATTCCAATAAGCAGCAAGTATGTCAGTGAGAGGGCATCGTATTCGAACTTGGCGTTCTGTAAGGTGTAGATAAGAGTGATGGTAGTGTTGAGAGAGTCTCCCAGGAAAAAGTAGCCTGAAGTTCTGATCAGCTACGTTTCTGTAATTATATGCGACGGTATAAATATATATCGTTCCGCTGGGGCTTGTTTCGTAGGTATGTATTACCGATAAGATATATAAGACTCTGCTTGAGCTTCCGGATGGTCTTGACTGCGTGCCAAATCTGCCACAAGCCCGCAACGATGATGGATCGTTTCCCAGGGTCCTGTCCCGGACGACGCTTCTCGAGGAAGAACCAGGGCAGCGAAACTACGAGCCATACCGCGGATCCAAACGCGATGATGACGCTGAGCCCCCAATTGTTGTTGGCATCGCTCTCGGTGACCTTCAAGCCGAACATCATACCGATGATGATGGCCAAAATTACGACTTCGGCGAGAGACTGGATGCAGAGTGCCACGTTGGCCAATCGGCTGCGCATCAGACTGTCGGCATAGTCGTACTCTTCCTGAGTGGCGGTCCCGGCGACATACGCATCGGCTTTAGCCTTCATCTCGGGCGTGTTGCGTGCGAGTCCCGGGAAGGCAGCATTCCAGAAAGTGTAAGTGGTCTGGTAAGCAACCAGGCCTACAATATACAACCCGACAGCGACGTGCCACTTGTCCCCGTCGTGGACACCCAGCCAGGCGAAACCGATGGCGTAGGCAATCAGAGACTGCACTATCAGGATATCGGACCTCCAGCTGCCAAAGTCGGCAAAGCTGCCGAGGACGAGGAAGACCACGATCTGGATGGAGAAGGAGATGCCGTTGCTCAGAAGCACAATGCTGTCGATGGTGCGGGTGGTGCCGGCGAAGGGCAGGGTGCCCGCATCACCGGCTGCTTGACTGAGCAGGTTCTGGAAGGCCGAGGGAGCAAAGTCTAACGACGTGCCGGGAGGCCCTGGTAAGCTTTTGACTCTCTCATTTCCATGATTTCCTCATCACATCAGATCGATTGAGGAGGATGGGAAAGGTGAAGAGCAGAACGAACTGAACAGTGTGAGCCCATTGCTGCCGATGTAGTAGCTGTGGGAGTCGTCATAATTAGTTAAGTTCCTTTCCTTATATTCTTCGGACCCTACGATGTGAAGCCTGCCAACTCACCAGTAGTAAGCATATATTTCCTTCTTTGTAGTACGGTATCGATCATCAAACTGGTCTGGGGCAACCCGTTTCCCTGAATCCTCAGGCCGCTCGGAAATCACTGCCGGTTTCAATTCGAACTCGGAGGCGGGTGACTCCATAACTTTGTCTCTATCTTTTTTTCTTCGTCTTGTTTCTTTTCGGCTATTTTCTTTCTATTTCCTCGTCTCTCTATGTGTGGCGACGCTCAAGTGACCCGAAGGAAAAATTAATTTGTTGTTGGTGGTTGATCTAGAATAAAGAATGGTGGGATATATATCAGCCACAGTGAGGATTATCTCGCTGAAAACAGTCAAGACAAAGCCAATCTGAAAACGACAGCAAATTCACATGGTTAGGGGCCTCATTCCATTCCCCGTGTACACCACTAGTTACCTACCTAGGTAGTCCATCGCTGACCGCAAATCCCAACGATACCTACCCCCCACAACCCGTTGACGGACTCAAATGAAACCCAATGTTCCATGCATGGCACAGGCCATCGGCGCCGTGATAGAGACCTAGACTCATAACTAACTAGGTACTGTGGTTGCCGCCACCAACTTCCCGTGTGGGGGTTGCCATATGTAAGATGAAGGAGGGTACAGAAAGCGGAGGGACGGTAGGGGGTCTAACGATCGGGCAATACAGAGGCTGCTTCGG
This sequence comes from Daldinia vernicosa, assembly GCF_022497035.1. Lineage (NCBI taxonomy): Eukaryota > Fungi > Ascomycota > Sordariomycetes > Xylariales > Hypoxylaceae > Daldinia > Daldinia vernicosa. Next base: position 11,168 of record NW_025953971.1, on the reverse strand, counting down.
CCCAAGCTAGTTGGTTACACACAATGTCAGCTCCAGCCTCCAGGCCATTGGCTTAATAATGTTCTTATCTCATCGGGAAAAGGATCCTTGAACGCCTTACCGTTTTCCGGGGGACTGTGAACAAGCCTATGCGCATATAATTCGTCGCGCAGATAGGCCTGGGACGGATCGAAGTGGTATGTGCCAAAGACCGCCGCGCGTCTCTTATCGGAGGCGTTGGGCGCCAGCCGATGCGCCATGCTCTCGTTAAATACGAGGATATCTCCGGCGTCTAGAAGCATGGGAACGAACTCCCTGCCCTTGAGCCAAGTCTGCTCGATGCGGCCGTCCGCCGAGATGGGCACGGCCTCGTTGTGAGAGCCCGGGACGAACTCTAAGCACCCGTTTTGTCCCGTGTGGGCGTCGACGGCGACCATCATCTCGACAAACTCGGGCGCGAACTGAGAGTAGGCGGGCCGATCGAGGTGAGGCGCCGCGCCCTTCCCACCCGGCAACTTCCACCCGATCTCATCCTTCAAGACGACCATGTCTCGGCCCGTCAGCGCCTCGAGAAGTGACAGGGTTCGGTCGCCCGCGATCAGATTCTGCATTAGTGTTGAATACTCCATGATCTTCTCGGTACCCCAGAGTATGTGCTTCCCGTCAGTCGTTTCGTAGTAGTGCCGCCATTTCCCCTTGTCTAGGCCCCATTGGAAAATGTCAGCTACTGACTGCTGCAACTCGGTCAGGTCTTGAAACAAGCCGTGTTCCTGTAGAGATAAACGAAGATATCCCTTTTCTTGGTAGAACTTGATATCATTATCGGAGACGCTGCAGCGAGTAGAATTGTTCAAGGCCATGATTATTAGCTGTGCGAAGAATTCAACTTCAAGTGTTTCTGCTGTCTGGTATAGTATACTGTATGGTCTACTATTTAGAAACCGCTTCTATGACTTATTAGTCGCGAGAGGGTGTTGGCTTCTTAAGTCTATTATTGCCCCTACCCGACCGGCGGCAAATTGATTACTACCTTGGTATCTATTTACTTATGTAGGTCTATATGCATACGAGTATGACAACACAGCAAGGAGACGTAATAATCGGGATGCGCGCATTCTCACGACATAGTGACGAACATAGTAGTATATTGGAACATGCAGTAGGTAGCCATCACACATACACACATGTACATATTATATTGGTCCTTGGATCTCGTTACGCCGGTGGATCTCTGTTCCTAAAATGCAGCGTCCCCCCTAGACTATGAATTACTTGTTTCTCCACTAGACTTTGAATCCTTCGTCGATATTTACTTGAATTACCTGTCGACCACCTGTCCAGTTCCATTCGTCTTGCACACATGGCGGCGAGACGAACCTTTCAGGATCAGTACGGCCAACGCATCCCGTTCGGGAAGCCTATGTTGGAGGCTTTCTGCATGGATCCAGGATACATCAACCTCAATGCAAGTAAGTGGCTCGGTATACCCAAGTCTTCTGCATGTATATACCCACTTGGCATCCCAATCAAATCATACTCGCTACAGAATACCTAGCCATGAACCGTGGCTGCTGACCAGGCACTTAATTTCTCAGCATCTTGTGGATCGTGGCCCAAGGCTGTCAGTGACAAACTGAAAGACCTCTGGGCCCAGCTAGAGGCTCAACCCGACTTGTTCTCGGGATTCTCGCAGGGCCCTGTTCTGCAGGAGGCACGCCTCGGTATCGCCCAGTTGGTTCACGCTGCCGTCTCCGAGTGCGTCCTCATCTCCAACGCCACCACGGGCATCTTCACAGTTCTCTATAACTACCCCTTTGAGGCGGGGGACGTCGTCCTGACCCTGTCGACCACCTATGGTGCCATCGACAATGCCATTACTTCTCTGGCCGAGACGCGGCCCCTGCAGGCGCGCAAGGTCGAATTCGAGTTTCCCACCACGCATCAGGACATCGTGTCCCGCTTCGAGGCTGCCATCGCCCAGATCAAAGCTGAGGGACTACGTCCTCGGCTAGCCGTTCTGGAGACGGTGGTTAGCATCCCAGCCGTGCGGATGCCCTTCGAGGAGCTGGTGCGCGTGTGTCAGAGGGAAGGCGTCATGACCTTGGTCGACGGAGCTCACAGCGTCGGCCAGTTCGAGGTCAATCTCGATGAGCTGCAGCCAGATTTTTTCACTGCCGAGTGCCACAAGTATGCATGTGAATTGTCTATCCACGTCGATTCATTTGTAGCTCTTGTTCTTAACCTTGCGTGTGCTAACTAACTGCTATTTCTTTTCGCTGCTACCAGGTGGCTATTTGTTCCTCGACCGTGTGCTTTTTTGTATGTAGCACAGCGGAACCAGCACTTGTTCCGCTCCACGATCCCGACGTCTTTCGGCTTCATTCCCAGAGGGGGTCAGTCTACCCTGCCTTTGTGGTCCCAAATGGTCAGCGCAGACCCGGCGACATCTCCGTTTGAGACCCTGTTCGCCTACACGGCCACGAGTGACAACATGCCGCACATGTGCATACCGACCGCGCTCCGCTTCAGGCAGGACATATGCGGTGGCGAGGTCGCCATCTACGAGTATGTGCGTTGGCTCGCCAAAGAAGGAGGAGACAGAGTCGCCAGTATCCTAGAGACCGAGGTGCTAGAGGAACCTGATATAGCACTCGGAGCTCACAGTCAGATGAGGAACTGCGGCATTGCAACAGTTCGACTGCCCCTGAGGATTGCTACTGGGGATTCTCATTCAGCTGCCTCGGTCAAAATTTCGCAGACCCATGCCCTTCTAGCCGAAGAACAGGTTGGGCCGGCGGTGCGGTACTTGACTAAATGTCTATCCGACACCTACAGAACGTGGCTACCGTTTATTGATTACAAGGGCTGGATATGGGCTAGAATTTGCGCACAGATATACTTAGAAGTCAGTGACTTTGAGTTTGTCGGCCATGCTCTCAAGATACTTTGCGAGAAGATCGCTAAGGGAGAGGTCGGACCGGAGAGCCAGTCGAATCAATAGTAAACTTGGTATAGTAAGTGAAAATACAAGCAAGCCTTTAGTCGTATAATTCCAGGATGGCTACCTCTTATGTATAAATTACTTGATACTTGTGAGTTTTTATATTCGAAATAGACCAAAATATTATAAGACGTTAAACTAGGTACTAGCCTACCTACCTACCTGTAAGTTCTTCAGAAGCATATGTGACTTGAAATCCTTCTAGCCCGTTAGCCAGACAGCGTTCCAGCTCGGTGCGATATAGCAACAATCCTCCAATCCTAACCCAGTTGTTACTTTAGCAGCCAAATAGACGCGAGAGGAGACGAGTTAGGCAGAAAGCCCTGCTGCCACTTACCAAGTTTGTTCCTGTTTGCTCGCATTACGAGGATGTGTATGGTATAGCGAATTCATCCAGAGTTCTCCCATCTTCCGCCGCCACACATCGTGGGACTTGCCAGTCGCTTCCAGCTGAGAGACACGAGCCCCCCGTTGGCTGCTAGATAGGACTCTGCAGAGCCACTCGACCTGGACGGTTATGACTGCAGGAGAGTTGACTAGCAGTGTAGGACACTGGGGCCCGTAGAGGAAGAACATATTGGGGAATTGGTGGATGGCGATCCCGAGATGCGACTGGACACCTCCGGACCAAGCTTCTACGAGGGGGGTGCCATTTCGACCTCGGATATTAAGGCTCTTGAGCCCGCTGGCCTCGTCGCCGAACCCCGTAGCTAAAATGATCGCGTCGAATTCGATCGTCTTTCCGTGCGCGCAGATGCCCGTCTCGGTGATGATCTCGATGGGCTTCTCGCTAATGTCAATAATGTCCAGCTGTGGCTGATCCATGACCTCGTAGAGATCCTCTTCAAGGCATGGCCGCTTGACGCCGAAGGGGAGGGCCGGCACTTCGGGTATCAGCAGCTCCCGCTTGGTTGTGCAGCTGATCCTGGCCCGCGTCTGCTCGGCCCAAAAGGCGTACGCGTCCCGATTGGCCCGGGGGTCCCGGCACAAATCCCGAAAGCCCGCCATCCAAAAGGCCCAGCCTCCCTCGAGATACCGTTTCCGGTAGAAGTGATCTCGCTCCTCGGATGGAACCATTAGCGTGTTCTGGTCTCGGCACACATAGTCAAAACCGTTGGGAGACTGAAGACCGAGCCGCAGAGCTTCTCGGTAGCCGTCAGGTCCCATCCCCAGCGTCTCGGCCGTCCTGTCTGGGCTATTGCTATATTTAGGTAGAGTAAGACATGGAGTCCGCTGGTAAATTGTCATGGACTTGGCAACTTTACCGACGGACTGGATGACCTGGACGCCGCTGGGCCCGGTACCAATGACGGCCACTTTCTTGCCGCGCATGTCCATGGCGTCGCGAGGCCATCTTGCCGTATGATAGACGGGTCCGCTAAACCGATCTATACCCGGTATCCGAGGGATGTTGAGCACCGATGAGAAGCCTACAGCTGGAATGAGCCACTGCGCACTCGCTCGTCTGCCATCTTCCAGCGATACAACCCATCTCCACGTGGCTTCCGAGTACTCGGCCCCGGAAACCGAAGCACCGAACTCGAAGCTGGCAGAGATGCCCCATTTGGTATCGACTTGCTCAAAATACCTCATCATCTCTGCGCGAGTGGGGAATTGCTCTTCCCATCGCCAGTCACGGAGAAGGTCTGCATCATAGAACTGGTAGAACGGGAAAGGACTGTCGACGGCTGCCCCAGGATAGGCATTCTCACGCCAGACGCCACCGAGCCCTCCCTGGCGCTCGAATCCGCAGACTCGAAACCCTAGCCGACGCAACCTGTATGGACAAATAAGTCGCTATTTCCGTGTTCACTCATCAAGTTGCAATACTATACTGCATGTTACTCACTTGTACACGGCGAGGATGCCTGAGAAACCTGCACCAATGACGATAACATCTAAGTTATTCAAGTCCATCCCCATCTCGATGACTGGTACCTAGGAAAGTAGTATAGGCAGGTCACAAGTATACAAAGATAATATGTGGTGGTTATCTCGGCGAGGCTGGCGGAGCCGAGTGGAGAGAGAGGTTTCTAGGATGATCAAGTCTTGTCGAGTGAATACACCCACCGAGAAATCAACAGATTGCACAAGTTTCCCAAGCTGGGCCACCAAGGATACTCGGGCACCGGTGTAGTACGGATCTCGTGATAATGCACTTTGCTTTCAATTACACCCTGTAGGTATATGATCGTCAAGTTATTTAGGAGTGTACATTAGGGGGGGTTGACTATACCTACTCGTGCATACATACCATCGACCATCGTGCCTTAGATCGCGTTTCGTATGAAATCTCGAAAACCGTAGTCTGAGCTTGCTGGGATAAGTTAGGGGTGCTAGAAGTGTTAAGGATGAGGTAAGGGTATCTAGCCGGCTGCCGTATAGTAAATCTGGGCCATTGCGGCAAGCCGAAGGGATGCCCTCCAATATAACGTACAGTTGCCCCTATCCCCTTTTGGTCCCTACCTCCCATTTCAAAATCCCTTCAACGTACAGTCCCAGCTCCTATGCGTCTCGAAATTTTACATTACTTGTTTTCACCATCTTAATATGATTAATTAGATCATTAGCATTTTTTTTCAATACTACCTTTAACGTCCCAATAAATACGTATCGGCTATGCCACAGGGATACATACCTCCCTATATCTTCCTAAGTGTGTACTTTAAGTAACTACCATGTAATACATAAAAGAAGGAGGGTATGACCTGCCGATTTGAAGCTTCACCAACCCCTTCGCCCATACGCTCGATTCTTCTTCCGTTCTAAAGATGGGGGCCGTTACAGACATCAGTCACACGTTCGACCACAACCCAGACCAGGAGCCTCCGAGGGAGTTCGAGACTCAACTGCTTCATGCCGGGTAGGCTCCCCTAGCACCTATGGAAAATATTTAAATACGAAACTAAACACTTCCTTTTCAAGCCGGTTCCCGGATATCTTGGGTAGTTGCGCTGTGCCTGTGTACAGCTCGGCAGTAAGATAAAGCAACCACCCCGAAACCCCGAACGCCAGGGGGCCAATTCATGCCAGTGACTTATGCTTCATCTGTTTTCATAGGCCTTTGAATTCAACAGCATATCACACGGTGCTCGTCTTTTAAACCTAACACAGTTCGGGAACATCTACAGCCGTTTTACTAATGCATGTCTCCTCCTCCTCCTCCCTTCTTTTCTGCTAGCACCTGCACTTCCCCCTGCTCCAGCGCTGCTTTATGCTGCACTATACTATACCGTACTAACTACCTATACTCTTTATCTCTCTAGCCCACAGTCAATACCCTCCAAAACCGCTTGGCCGAGTTGGAAGGTGGTGTGGCGGCATGTGCTGTCGCATCCGGTTCGGCAGCCGTGGCCATGACCATACTGGCTCTCGCCGGCGCCGGCGACAACTTCGTCTCGTCATTTCATGTCCACGCCGGCACGTTCCACCAGTTCAGCACCCTGGCTACGCAGATGGGTATCGAGTGCCGCTTCGTCAAGTCTCGAGACCCTGTAGACTTTGCGGCTGCTATCGACGACAAAACCAAGTTCGTCTGGGTCGAGAGCATCAGCAACCCTGGCAACGTGATTTTGGATTTTGAGGCGCTTTCGCTTGTTTGCCACGCCAAGGGAGTTCCGTTGATTGTAAGTACTCCAGTACCCCTATAAGCTTGAGCCCACTGGAATCGCATGTGAAGAATGAGAACTATTAACATCCTACCCCCTTTCCCCCCCATTTTTCAGTGCGACAATACATTTGGCTGTGCTGGATACTTCTGTCGTCCCATCGACCACGGGGTGGACATCCTCGTTCACTCAGCTACCAAATGGATCGGAGGGCACGGTACTACAGTAGGTGGTATCATCGTCGACAGCGGCGCCTTTGACTGGGGTAGTCACGCAGATCGATTTCCCCAGTTCCACGACCCCCGTACGAGGCTCTGGGAGCGCTTCTCACACCGGTCCTTCGCCATCCGCTGCCAGTTCGAGATCCTCCGCGACACGGGAAGCACTCTCAGCGCCGCCGCGGCCCAGCAGCTGCTGATTGGTCTCGAGTCTCTCGCCGTACGCTGCGAGCGTCACGCGCAGAATACGGCAGAAATTGCCGACTGGCTGCGGGAGCAACCCTTGGTCGCCTGGGTTAACTACGTCGGCCACCAAGATCATCGGGATCACCGGGAGGCGCTCAGGTACTTCAAACGAGGGTTCGGCTCCGTCATCTGCTTCGGTCTCAAGGGCGGATTCGAAGCAAGTGCTCGATTATGTGATGCCTTTAAGATGATTATGATCACTACAAAGTATGTTTGTACCTTTGCCCCCTTCCATCTTCCCCGCCCCCCCAACCAACCAAAAGAGATAGCATCTCCCTGCCTTGATTTCCTAGCAGTCTAATCTATCTGTATCTTGAAAGTCTCGGCGATGCCAAGACCCTCGTCGTGCACCCAGCTTCGACCACGCATGAGCACTTCAGCCCTCATGATCGGGCCGAGGTCGGGGTTACAGAGGACATGATTAGGCTATCTGTCGGCATCGAGAATATCAAGGATATCAAGGCCGACTTCCAGCAGGCCTTTGAACAGGTATTGCATGCAGGGACCAGTAAGATTCGTGAAGTCAAGGGTGGAAAGATTCAACTTCAGGACGAGATCAACGGCCACCTCTACGGACCTTCAGCACGTCCATGGGCACGGGTACGAGAAGGAGGCAACATGGGGTAGTGGTGGTCTGAATGTGACATGGGTATGCGTATTAGGAGTGAGATAGTGTTTTGTTTATCCCGATGCTCCCTCCTCGTCGTTATCGTTATAAGCAGGTTATCTCGGATGGGTTTGACTGTTTCCCCTACCTTCTTTAATATTGCTCGGACGCAGAACTAGATCACTGCATAGTGCGTTCATACGTAACATCCATAAATAATAAATAACATACGGAATTCAATCTTATCTTGCAGTGAAGTAAAGAGTATCTCTCCTGGGAGCCGCTTTAATAATATGTGGTTGTATTTTCGAGCACTCCTGTTACGACGCTCGTCAGCTTTTGACACTCATATATGGTTGGTTGCATACAAATGCTATATATTAAATTAGGTATATATGTAGGCTTGAATATTATCTCCACAGCCTCTTCTCATTGATTTCATTAAGACATCATTAGCTTTAAAGTTCTATTACCTATAGGTACACATCCCGAATCGCAGCAATGGCCGTCAATGTAACCGTGACCGTAAGGGAAGCGTTTGAAAACCACGTCAAGGTCGTCGAAAGCCCGAACACGCCAGGAAATGTGCTTTCGGCGTCAGAGGACTCGTTCTACGTCGCTGACCTGGGTGATGTTGTCCGGAAGTGGACTGTGTGGATAGAAGCTCTTCCCGATGTTACACCCTTCTTCGGTACGTACGAGGCTTTACAGCATATCTGCCTCTCATGATCAAGTTCCCATGCCACACGACTCGAAAATAGGGGGAACTAAGCTGAACTCAACTACAAATAGCCGTGAAAAGTAGCAACGATGGACGGTTAATCCAGACCCTGGCCTCCTGCGGCGCCGGGTTCGACTGCGCGTCGATCGAGGAGATTGAGCTGATCCTGTCCATGGGCATCTGCGCGGAACGAATCATTTTCACTCACCCATGCAAGCCTTTCGCGTCCCTAGGTCTGTGCCGTAACCTCGGTGTGTCCGTCATCACCTTCGATAACGAATGTGAGCTTCGCAAGCTTAAGGACCACTATCCCGAAGCGAACGTGGTCCTCCGCATCTTTGCCGACGACCCTACCGACGCCGACCCTTTAGGCACTAAGTTTGGTGCTTCTCGCCACGACTTCCTGAGACTTATTCGCCTCGCCAAGGAGCTCGGGCTAGCATTTGCAGGTGTTAGCTTCCATGCAGGTAGGTTGAATGTTTTTGTAATAACTGACTAGTCGATATGTATGATGTGATGCGACGATGCGATGTGATATATGTACCTAAGGTATGTGCTAGCTAACAACTATCTCTCCTGCTCTCTAGCTCCGAGTGTAGCCCTCGACCCGGCGGCATATGTTCGTGGCATCGGGGAAGCGGCAGAAGCCTTTACCATGGCCCGAGAGCTAGGCCTGAACCCGACCATCCTCGATATTGGTGGCGGTTACACGGATGTCACCTTTCCCAAGATCGCAGCGGCTGTGCGACCCGCCGTTGAAGCATGCTTCCGTGGAGAAGGAAATCGGGGTCTACGCATCATAGCCGAACCGGGTACCCTATTTTCAAGCAGCCCCTTCTACCTGGCCGCTAAGGTCATCGGGCAGAGGAAGAATGCCACGGCAATTGGCCGGGAGGCACCCATGCGAGTTTACATCAACGACGGCATATACAGCAGCTTTATGATGCACTTCATCGTTAACACGGACTATTATCCAATCGCCATAATCCACAAGGGTACATGGCACGGGCAAGAGCAAGACACCCGCAAGACGTCCTCGGGCTTTGAGTGCTCCATCTGGGGGCGAAGCTGCGACTCCAACGACTGCATCAATAGAAAGTGCGTACTCGATCGAAAGGTTGAAATCGGGGATTGGCTCGTCTTCAAGGATATGGGGGGTAAAGTCTTCGGCTCCTGCACGGGCTCGATGTTATAGAAGCTAACGGTGATGCGGTAGCTTACTCGGCCGTATGCAATACGACCTTCAACGGGTTTACCAGTTCAAACCATACAATCTACCTTGAACCATCTTTCGACAAGAAAGCAACCTCCTCGTTCAAGCCGTTAGGGATCTAAAGAACTGACACGGCCCGGTATGCGGGCAATCTATGCGGGCACTCGGTGTGGGAAATATCCCTTCATTGGCCTGACTTTCCCCTTTCTCCTTCTCCTTGTCCCTGACCGGTGGGCTGGCTTGTCTACATGTAGCTGTGATCTACTGACAGATGGTGGACTAGGTACCCCTGACCGACCGCTTAAATTTAGTTGGTGAATATTAAAGATCATTGAGTTTTTACATCACATGGAAAGATACCTACCTAATCAATGCTCCAATCATTGTACCTTTACTTTGTAGATGCTAGATTACATCGTCATATCTCTTAGGAACTATCGAGTCTATGCACCTCAAACATGACCCTTGCGATTAGACGCACACGGTCGGCCGCGTCCTACATGTTCTTGCGTTCATACTCCAGCTCGACGCGGCGGGCCATCCACTCCCTGGCCGTTACACGATTCTTCCACTCGAACGTGTTAAACTTGCCTTGCTTCTCGCAGCCCGGCAGAGGCTCGATGATACGGTCAAGGTTCAGATGGCCGAAGAAGACGAGCGAGTGGCGCCTGACTAGCGCGTCCTCTGCTGCCGGGCTCCCTTCTCCGCCGTACATGTACCGGCTCGGTGCGGTGACGCGGTGGAGAGCGCTTCTCCACCTGCCGTTGGTCTGCTTCTCGAGCAGGTCGCCCACCTGCACGATCATGGCGCCTTTTATGGGAGGCACGGGCCGGTAGATGTTGGCCTCGTAGTCGTGGATCTCGAGACCACCCTCCATGTCCTGGAAGAGCATGGTAAACTGGCCGTAGTCGGTGTGCTCGTTTAGCCGGTTCGCCGATCCGCTGGTGAGCGGCGAGAGCGGCATGCCTAGGAAGTAGTTCCAGGTCGAGTGTGTGCACATGTGGCGGGGCTCGAACGTCTTCCCGATGTAGTCGACGTCCTCGATGCCGAGCATCTCACACACGAGGCGCATGTTCTCGAGGGACTGCTTGAAGCAGGCCGCGAACCACTTCTTGAGGAAGTCGACGTAGCCGGGGAGGTGCTCCTCCAAGACGTTGAGGTCCGGTCCGCCTGGGGGATACTTCCCGCACGGGTCTCGGATCTCGATGGCCTCCTTGAGCTCCGTCGGCTTCTCCTTGCGCAGCCTCTCGATATCCTCGGGGTCCCAGATGCCCTGGGAGGAAAAGGCGTCACCTACGGCCGTCCAGCCTTCAAAGTGCTTGGACGCGTCGGGCGGGATGTGAACCAAGTTCTTTACTGCGAGGGGTAGGTCGAAAAACTTCTTGCACTGTATTATTATATATTAGCAGAAGTGAGTTATCAGTTTCCTACTCTGCGACCCCAGTCGGAAAAGGGGGGGGGGGGGGGGGGGGCCCGGCAAATTATATATTTTACCAAATAACCCACCCCAACCCTTAAAAAAAAACGGCGGGCCCAATGCTGGGTTTTTTAACGTTGATGGCCCCATGATGGGAA